>NC_133325.1:780382356-780664856 GCF_042186555.1 Aquarana catesbeiana | reverse complement strand
GGCCCATTGCAATGGCCCCCCTACCCATAAAATAATTAACATATTGCTGTCTAACTTGACGGGCACTTTGGGGGGCCAAGCCAGTACGGACAGTATCCAGGCCTGTAAGGTTGGCTTCTATTTGTCCGGCCTCAGGCCCAACTGTGCCTATATAATTTGGAGAATGCTTATTTAAAAAGTTGTGCAGAATGCAGCACGATAAAATGATAAAATTAAGTTTGTATTCCGCCAAATTAATGGCTGTTTGAAACAGGCGGAACCGGCTGGCCAGAATTCCAAACGCATTCTCAACCACTCTTCTAGCTCTGGCCAGCCGGTAATTAAAAACCCTCCTCTCCGGGGTGAGGGTTCTTTGGGGGAATGGCCTCATGAGGTGCTTGCTGAGAGCGAAGGCTTCATCGGCAATGAAGACAAAGGGGAGTCCTTCCACGTTATCCTCATCAGGTGGCAATCCCAGGCCACCACTCTGGAGACGCTGGCAGAACTCCGTCTGGGCAAATACTCCTCCATCCGACATCCGGCCATTCTTCCCCACGTCCACATATAAAAAATCATAGTGTGCCGACACCACCACCATTAAAACAATACTGTGGAACCCCTTATAATAAAAATAATATGACCCCGAATGGGGTGGTGGCACAATGTGGACATGTTTCCCATCTATAGCCCCTCCACAATTGGGAAAGTCCCAACGGCTGGCAAAATGGGATGCCACAGTCTGCCATTCCTGTGGCGTTGAAGGAAACTGGGAAATCAAACAAGAAAACCAAAATCAATTAATTTGGAAGCTAACATTGCAAGAAAATTAGACAATTAAAAACATTATTCCCCAGCATCAGTATAACATTCAATAATTTAATTCTTCTGGAATAACTAATATGGAAAGGCACACTTATCAGATTGCTCACCCCCTCTGATGGAACATTGATTACATTTTAGGGGGTTGTGAAATCCCTAAAAAAAATTACTTTTAGGACACGCAGGAATTTAGGGACTAAAAAGGCTACAAGACTGCAGTTGTCGCACTCTGCAGGTGCAGTTGCTAACCAGCTTACAGTAAATGAGGTAATGTAAAAAGGCATTCATGTTGCAAGGAGTACACAACCACATGCAAGGGCAATTAATGAAAACACTTTGAGGCTTGCATATGATTTGATGATGGAAATCAGCAGAGCTTCTGCTCATTTACTAAAGCACTGGAACAAATGCACTTGTAGAGTACACATGCATTTTGCAAAGTGCAACATATATTTGCTTTAGACAAATGAACACCACAGAACATTCCAGCAAATTTTAACGAGGGTGGGGGTGGGGGGGTTGTGAAATCTAGATAATTGCTCATTAGCAGCACACTATTTGGAGTGAGTTTAGGTGGGGGGGGGTGGGGGGGTTGTGAAATCTAGATAATTGCTCATTAGCAGCACACTATTTGGAGTGAGTTTAGGTGGGGGGGGGGGGGGGTGGGGGGGTTGTGAAATCTAGATAATTGCTCATTAGCAGCACACTAAATACACTCAAACAAAATACATTCCAAATGAGTAGACTAGGTGGATATGTTCCCATCACTTCATGCTGGGAAGGTTATTGAAGGAAAATATACATGCATGACAAAAAATAACAGTAAAAAATTCCAGCATGTGTGAGGATAAAAAGGGGACATTCACACTATATTGCAATGATGGTAAGTAGTGTTTGAAGCAAGAAATACATCACATTATCAAAGATTACATAAAAGAACATGTGATGCTAATAAAAGAAAAATATCTTACCTTAATATAGTCCTTCTGCAGGACCTGTATGATGGCAGAACAGGTCTCTGGGATAATGATCCCCAGAGCCTGGGGGGAGATGCCTGTCGAGAACTTAAGGTCCTGCAGGCTTCTCCCTGTGGCCAAATACCGCAAGGTAGCGACCAGCCTCTGCTCCGGAGTGATGGCTTGCCTCATGCAGGTATCCTGCCTGCTGATATAGGGGGTCAGCAAAGCCAACAAACGGTCAAAAACGGGGTCCGTCATCCGGAGAAAGTTCCTGAAATCCTCAGGATTATTCTCACGGATCTCACGGAGCAATGGCATGTGACAGAACTGGTCACGCTGAAGCAACCAATTCTTGGTCCATGAACTCCTCCTCGCCCTGTTCATGGACTGGTCTTGGGCTGAAGAATAAACTACAGCACCAAGCACATACAATGCACGAGCTCGACGACGAGTACGTACAGGTAACATGGCTTCAAAACGGTCGGCTGGTCAGAACGCACTAAACAGAACGCACTGAAGAACAGCAAGGCCTGTGAAGAACGACCTGAAAATCAGGAACGAGCGGCCAATAAAACAAAGATTTCTCAATGCCAACTGACCAAACGCACTGAAAAGCAGATACAAACCTCACAAGCACAGACTGAACAACAGTTAAAACGAACTGAAAAATACGAGTCTCACAAGCGCGAATCGTCTCTCACCAAACTTCTACTAACACGAGATAAACACGAGATTAGCAGAAGGAGCCCAAAGGGTGTCGTACGGGCTATTGAACTTCCGTTTTATAGTCTCGTCGGACTTGGTGTACGTCACCGCGTACTAGGCTGTCGTACTTTTGTGTGGTCGTGTGTGTGCAAGTCCGTTCGTAAGAAAGTCTGCCGCAAGTCCGCCGAAGGTACATCGGAAGTCTGTCGGACAGGCTGTCGGACTTTTGTAGACGAAAAGTCCGACCGTGTGTACGCGGCATTATGCCCCGTACACACGGTCGGACTTTGTTCGGACATTCTGACAACAAAATCCTAGGATTTTTTCCGACGGATGTTGGCTCAAACTTGTCTTGCATACACACGGTCACACAAAGTTGTCGGAAAATCCGATCGTTCTGAATGCGGTGACGTAAAACACGTACGTCGGGACTATAAACGGGTCAGTGGCCAATAGCTTTCATCTCTTTATTTATTCTGAGCATGCGTGGCACTTTGTCCGTCGGATTTGTGTACACACGATCGGAATTTCCGACAACGGATTTTGTTGTCGGAAAATTTTATATCCTGCTCTCAAACTTTGTGTGTCGGAAAATCCGATGGAAAATGTCCGATGGCGCCCACACACGGTCGGAATTTCCGACAACACGCTCCGATCGGACATTGTCCATCGGAAAATCCGACCGTGTGTACGGGGCATTAGTCATGCACTCCACAAATCTAGCTTTTAAGAAAGCCACAAGAAGTCTTGTTTGCAGTTTGCGAGAAGCCATGTGGGGGACACAGCAAACATGTGCAATAAGGTGCTCTGGTCAGATGAGACCAAAACTTTACTTTTTGGCCTAAAAGAAAAACACTATGTGTGGCAGAAAGCTAACACTACACATTACCTTGAACACACCATCCCCACCGTGAAAAATGGTGGTGGCAGCATCATGTTGTGGGGATGCTTTTCTCCAGCAGGGACAGGGAAGCTGGTCAGAATTGATAGGAAGATGTATGGAGCCAAATACAGGGCAATCTTAGAAGAAATCCTTTGATGCCCTGTACACATGGTCGGAATTTCCGACAGAAAAAGTCCGATGGGAGCTTTTCATCGCATATTTCCGACCGTGTGTATGCCTCATCTGACTTTTTACGTCGAAAATTCAGACGGACTTAGATAGAGAACATGTTCTATATTTTTCCAATGGAACAAATTCCTATCGGGAAAACCGCTCGTCTGTATGCTGTTCCGATGTACCAAAAATGACGCATGCTCTGAAGCAAGTACGAGACGTTGTACGTGTTGTCCCGTCATACGTGTTGTATGCCACCGCTTTCTTCACAGTTGAAATTTGGTGTGACCGTGTGTATGCAAGACAGCTTGAGTGGAATTCCGTCAGAAAAACCTTGAGTTTATTCCGATGGCAAAACCGGTCATGTGTACAGGGCATTAGAGTCTGCAAACGATTCGAGACTGGGGCGGAGGTTCACCTTCCAGCAGGACAACGACCCTAAACATACAGCCAGTGCTACAATGAAATGGTTTAGATCAAAGCATCTTCATGTGTTAGAATGGTCCAGTCAAAGTCCAGACCTAAATCCAATTGGGAATCTGTGGCAAGGCTTGAAAATTCCTGTTCACAGACGATCTCCATCCAATCTGACAGAGCTTGAGCTATTTTGCAAAGAAGAATGGGCAAAAATGTCCCTCTCTAGATGTGCAAAGCTGGTAGAGACATCCCCAAAAAGACTTGCAGCTGTAAATGCAGCAAAAGGTGGTTCTACAAAATATTGACTACGGGGGGGTGGGGGGGGGGGGTGGCTGAATACAACTGCCCGCCACACTTTTCAAATGTTTATTTGTAAAAAAAATTGAAAACCATTTATCATTTTCCTTCCACTTCACAATTATGTGCCACTTTATGTTGGTCTATCACATAAAAATCCCAATAAAATACATTTACGTTTTTGCTTGTAACATGACAAAATGTAGAAAAGTTCAAGGGGTATGAATACTTTTTCAAGGCACTGTAGGTAACAGGGCACAAAGAAATATGCAATGTACTTAAAACACAGTTTAACTAACCCACAGGCCATCAAATGACCTATATGAAAAATGTATGTTCACTGAAAAAGAACAAAAAAACATAAATACAAAAATACATTTTTTTTTTTCACTTTAAAATGGGTTTCAGATTTTAGATTTTTTTCTTATGGTTTAAACATCCATAAAACTCTCACATCTGTCCTCGGCTACCCTCGCCGCGTCTTTCTAAACTTTGTTTGCATTATTTGTCTTTGACCGTTTGGAAGGAAATCAGCTCCATGCAGCTCATCAGTCTAAAAGCTTCCTTTCAGACAGAGTGGCCATGTCAATGCTGACTCCTCCAAATCTCCCACCAGCGCTCCCAGAAAAGAGGGGATTTTTCTGTCTTTTTCATTATTGTTGTTGGAGCTTCTATCCAGAGAACTTTCTGCATGATTGGAGCCGGCAAACCTAGCTCAGCTCAAATGCTTTGTCATCGCTCCAAGAGATGCCGTGTACAGGACCTGTGCCGGAGCCCAGTGACCGGAGCCGTACAAATAATACACTGTGTACGCGGCTTCTGAATAATGCTCTGCCTATATGGCTGTCTGTGTTAAAGCTGAAGTTTAATCTGCTTATGTTTTGCCTTCCCTGGTTCCTCTGTTTCCACTCATCAACATGCTAATTGAATTTATGAATAAAACCTTTCTAGTGTCATTTGTCATTACATTTCCCCTTACCTCTTGTTCCTGTAAGTCAAAATTTGGTAGCTTCCATCACCTCTTGTTCCTGAATCAGTGGTCCCCCATGACTAATAGAAAGGACAAATCTCCAAAGAGGGGACACAGACAGCAGCAACTTCACCTCTCCATTGAAAGCTGAGTACACTTTAACTTAAAGCTGAACTCTGAGCATACAAACTATCATGTACAGGATCTCACAACAGTGAGTACACCCCTCACATTTTTGTAAATATTTTATTATATCTTTTCATGTGACAACACTGAAGAAATTACGCTTTGCTACAATGTAAAGTAGTGAGTGTACAGCTTGTATAACAGTGTAAATTTGTTGTCCCCTCAAATTAACTCAACACACAGCTATTAATGTCTAAACTGCTGACAAAAAAAGTCAGTACACCCCTAAGTGTCCAAATTAGGCCCAAAGTGTCAATATTTTGTGTGGCCACCATTATTTTCCAGCATTGCCTTAACCCTCTTGGGCATGGCATTCACCAGAGCTTCACAGGTTGCCACTGGAGTCCTCTTCCACTCCTCCATGACAACATCACGGAGCTGGTGGAGACCTTGCCCTCCTCCACCTTCCATTTGAGGATGCCTCACAGATGCTCAATAGGGTTTAGGTCTGTAGACATGCTTGACCAGTCCATCTCCTTTACCCTCAGCTTCTTTAGCAAGGCAGTGGTCATCTTGGAGGTGTGTTTGGGGTCATTATCATGTTGGAATACTGCCCTGAGGCCCAGTCTCCGAAGGGAGGGGATCATGTTCTGCTTCAGTATATCACAGTACATGTTGGCATTCATGGTTCCCTCAATAAACTGTAGCTCCCCAGTGCCGGCAGCACTCATGCAGCCCCAGACCATGACACTCCCACCACCACACTTGTCTTTGTACTCTTCACCTGGTTGCCACCACACACGCTTGACACCATCTGAACCAAATAAGTTTATCTTGGTCTCATCAGACCACAGGACATGGTTCCAGTGACTTATGCCCTGTACACACGGTCAGATTTTCCGATGGAAAATGTATGATAGGACCTTGTTGTCGGAAATTCCGACTGTGTGTGGGCTCCATCACACATTTTCCATCGGATTTTCCGACACACAAAGTTTGAGAGCAGGCTATAAAATTTTCCGACAACAAAATCCGTTGTCGGAAATTCCGATCGTGTGTACACAAATCCGACGGACAAAGTACCATGCATGCTCAGAATAAATAAAGAGATGAAAGCTATTGGCCACTGCCCCATTTATAGTCCCGACGTACGTATTTTACGTCACCGCGTTCAGAATGATCGGATTTTCCGACAACTTTGTGTGACCCTGTGTATGCAAGACAAGTTTGCGCCAACATCCGTTGGAAAAAATCCTAGGATTTTGATGTCGGTATGTCCGAACAAAGTCCGACCGTGTGTACGGGGCATTAGTCTGCTTGTCTTCAGCACACTGTTTGCAGGTTTTCTTGTACATCATCTTTAGAAGAGGCTTCCTTCTGGGACGACAGCCATGCAGCAGACCAATTTGATTCAGTGTGCAGCGTATGGTCTGAGAACTGACAGGATGACCCCCGCCCCTTCAACCTCTGCAGTAATGCTGGTAGCACTCACACACCTATTTCCCAAAGACAACCTCTGGATATGACACTTAGCACATGCACTCAACTTCTTTGGTCGACCATGGCAAGGCTTGTTCTGAGTGGAACCTGTCCTGTTAAGCCTCTGTATGGTCTTGGCCACCATGCTGCAGCTCAGTTTCAGGGTCTTGGAAATCTTCTTATAGCCTAGGCCATCTTTATGTAGAGCATTCCTTGCCATGATGCCATGTTGAACTTCCAGTGACCAGTATGAGAGTGAGAGCGATAACACCAAATTTAACACACCTGCTCGCCATTCACACCTGAGACCTTGTAACACTAATGAGTCACATGACACAGGGGAGGAAAAATGCCTAACTGGGCCCAATTTGGATATTTTCACTTAGGGGTGTACTCACTTTTGTTGCCAGCGGTTTAGACATTAATGGCTGTGTGTTGAGTTATTTTGAGAGGACAGCAAATTTACACTGTAATACAAGCTGTACACTCACTACTTTACATTGTAGCAAAGTGTAATTATATATATATATAGAGAGAGAGAGAGAGAGAGAGACAAGGTGGGACACCTCTGCCGTATCTTATTCTTGCTGTAGAGATTCACATCTGATGTGGTACTCCTGCTTCCACCAGATATAGAACAAAAAATTGGAGATGCAATCTCAGTTTCTATTCAAAAGCGTTTTACTTAATTTTTCATGCATAAACAAGTAACGACTGTTCCATTGTTACTTGTATATGCATGAAAAATGAAGTAAAATGCTTTTGAATAGAAACTGAGATTACATCTCCAATTTTTTGATATATATATATATATATATATATATATATATATATACTGTATATATACACAGTAGTACCTCGGTTCACAAACGTAATTCGATTTTCCCATCCCATAGTGTTCAATGTAAATCTGGTTAATCTGTTCTGAAATTTAGTTTTTTTTGAACCACAAAAATAGGAAACAAAGTACAGTACAGTATGAAGAGAGAAAACACTAACCTTGCTTGAGATGACTTCTGGCGTGGAGGAAGGTGGGTGGGAGGCGGTTATTGTTTGGAGGGAGAGTCCCTCTCCATAAGCACATTGGGAAGATCTCCTTCAGGGGTTTCCTCGCTTCTTTGTCTCTTGTTGTTTTGTCTCTTTGTCTCTCTCAGTTTTGCTGAAAAATCTGTCCAATGTCACTTGTCTTTTCCTGCGCTGCATAACCCTCCAGAAATGAGAGACCACACTATCATTCATCAGATTTAACACTCTGTTCATTATAGTTATGTTGGGGTGGTGGTTCTCAAAAAAATCATGTCACTCATTCCATTTTTCCATAATCGATTTTATGGTATCACTTCTAACCTCCTCCCATCTTCCTCTTCCTCAGTAAAATGTTCCTCAAAAAGCACCTGCTGCTGCTCACTGTGAAGTTCAGAAAGTTCTTCCGTGACAGCTCCTCTCTATGTTCCTCAACAAGCTCTTGCCTATGGACACAATCTCCTCCTCTGCATCAGACCCTTCAAAGTCACGTTCAGTGACACATTCTGGCCATAGTTTTCTCCATGCTGAGTTTAAGGTTTGACGAGTGACCTCGTCCCAGGCTTTGTCAATGATGTTAATGCAATGGAGATTGAAAGATATCCTCCAGAACTCCTTCTGAGTCGAGGACGTCTCTTCAGTGACATTAAAACACCTAGTGAAGAGCGCCTTTGTGTACAGCTTCAGATCACTTGCTGGTCCATGGGCTGCAGAAGAGGTGTCATGTTGGGAGGGTGGAACTAGACCTTTATGAAGTCATGCTCAGCATCCATATCATCCACCAAAGCCTGGAGGGTGTGCCGGGGCATTGTCCATCAGAAGAAAGCACCTTTCAGGCAGTTTATTGTCAGAAAGATATTTTTTTACGGTGGGTGCAAACACCTCGTGCAGCCATTCCATGAACAATTGCCTTGTGACCCAAGCATTCACATTGGCCCTCTACATGAAAGGCAGTTTGGCCTTGTTCACATTCTGTTCCCTGAATGCACGAGGGGTCTGGGAATGGTACACCAGTAGTGCCTTAATCTTCAGATGGGCGCTTGCGTTCGCACACAGCAAAAGGGTTAATCTGTCCTTCATGGGCTTGTGCCCTGGCAGTGCCTTTTTCTCCTGAGTGATATAGGTTCTGTTCTGCACCTTTTTCCAGAAGGGGCCTGTTTCATCACAGTTGAACACTTGTTGAGCGATGTATCCTTCTGTCTTCATGAATTCCCCAAATTCTTTCTTGTAGGCTTCTGCAGCGGGCCTTGTCAGAACTGGAAGCCTCACCATATCTTATTACACTGTGGATGCCACTTCTCTTGCGGAATTTTTCAAACCACCCTCTACTGGCTTTAAATTCTTCACTTGCTGCACTTGTAGAGGGGTTTATTTAAAGTAAATCACTGTGCAATTTCCTGGCTTTTTCACAGATCATAGCTTCACTAACGCAATGAGTACAAAAGTGCTGGAAGAGGCGGAAAAACATTTGTTAGTGTGGTTGAATGGGAAACCACTTGTGTACTCTGCTTGGTTAACATCGTTACACCTTTTGCCACATCAGCTCCTTGGATTGCAGCTTTATTCCTCAAAATAGTTGGGATTGTCGACTTCGCCATCTTGTACTCCGAGGCCAGATAAGTCACACGAATATCACGGTCATGCTTTTCTATAATTTCCTTCTTCAGCTCAATGGTTATTTTCTTCACAACCTTATTCTTAGCTCTCTGCACATTCTTGTGACCTATATTACTGCTCTGCACTTTCTTTTTACCACCACGCTTGCTCTGCACATTCTTGTCACCTGCATTTCCGCTCTGCACATTCTTGTCACCTACATTTCCGCTCTGCATATATTCTTGTCCCCTTCATTACTGCTCTGCAGTTTCTTCTTTCCACCATGCTTGTTCTTAATTTTCTTTGGAGCCATACTGCATGTCCGGTACAGTACAGTACAGGATGTGCTAAAAAGCACACAAAACTGTAAAAACAAGTGTGCACAGGGATGTGTACAGTAAAGTACTGTACAGTATGTGCTAAAAAGCACACCAAAAAGCTTCAAAATACTGTAAGTGTCTTACAGTACACTCACAGTACCCTTCTCTGTGACCACGATCCACCTATAGGAAGTCGCAACCATGTGTCAGAGCAAGGAAGAGCAGGGAAAATGGCCAAGGCTCGTGTTTGTGAACTGAAGCAGAGTTCGTTTACTGAAGCAAATTTTATTAACCTTTTCTGTTCGTGAACTGAGTTGTTCGTGAACAGAAGCGTTTGTGAACTGAGGTATTACTGTATATTTTTTTTATAACCGAGGTATCACGGTATAATTTTTTTATAACCGAGGTACTGTATCACGGTATATTTTTTTACATTTTTTTTCTTTTTTATTATTTTATGATTTTTTTTAACACACTGTGGCCAGAGCAATACAGTGTTACCATAGTAACACTTTGCAACTCTGGGGAAGTGATCCGGATTTATTTTTCACACATTAAGATTGCTTATACCATTGAATTAGTATAAGGAACCATTTTTACTGAATAAAACTGATTCATTCAGTGCCTTTTGTTGTAATTAGCTGTGATTGGCCAAAGCTATCACATGGTATAGACGGACTATGAATGACCCTGTCTGTAGCACCTGATCACTTTGACCAATCACAGCTAGCAACATAATTGTATACAACGGATGGCATGGGAAAGATATTTATTGTATACAATTGTCATGTGATCTACTGTGATTAGTCAAAGCAATCACATGGTACTGGCAGCAGACTGGTATAGTGACACAGCCGGTGATAGATTGGGCTGCTGCGCGGCCACGCAAGAGGCACGATCTTGGAGGACATCATATGACTTTCCTGCCTATCTGTCATTTTGCTATCGGCCTGGAGGGAACTGGTTAAATCAAAAATTGAAGTGCCACACATATTTGAGTCTAAAAAATTAGGTTTATTCCAACTATCAATTGTATATGTACAATATAGGGACATAAACTCCTCCCATGCCTTATCTGAGCTGAAATATGAACACTATAAAATGAAAACTAACACTAATGAACAACTATTTTAAATAAAGCGACATAGAAAATAATATTCTGTATTTAGTTCTAAATTTGGTAGGGGCATAAAAACATTGTTTTAATAAAATAAATATGGAAATACTGCATTTGTAATAATAATAAAAATAATAATGACGCAGCATCCTCCTAGTTTAGAGCAGGCTGCTAGGGAAATTTAGCTCTCCTCTAATCAGTGGAGCAGAGGCTGATTATTTAGGGCTGCTCTGTGTTTCATAGACTGCTGCTCTGCTACTTCACCTTATATTCTAGTAGGAGGAAGAGCAGAACAGGCAGCATAAAAAAATTATGGAACTCCAGCCAATCCCTAGGGAGGTGTGCCCAGAAGGTGGAGAGAGAACTCATAAATAGTCTGAGGCCTGGGCAGCAAAGGCAGTGCTCCTGGGTCCAGTCTTGCAGGAGGAGACCCCCTGTGCAGGATCCTAGAGGAAGTCTGGAGGTAGACACCGAGGTCCCGGCTAGGTTTAGCTGGAGGACCTAATCTCAGATCTACAATATGTCCAGGGATCAAATTGGGTCTGCAGAAGCTCACTGGAGAGAACCAGAAGGAAGTTGGTGGGAAAGAGTCAAGCTGTCCTACGGTGGTGTAAGTCTTCATCTTCCTCGTAGGAAGAGCCTTGAGGATATCGGCAGGAGTCAATCGATCCTATGGCTAAGTGAGTAGATGAATCCAAGTGCTGAGGAAGGTGACTGTGTGTAGCTTTTAACTCTGAAAGGAGTACAGGTCTCCAGCAGCATAGCGATGCGGTGAACCCAGTGCCACAAGTAAGTATGTACTGTGCAGTCATAAGTTGAGGAGTCCTTCAGTTGTTCAGTTCTGCAGTTATTGGGGGTATCCCATGCTCTCTCTCCTTATCCAAGTTCATTAGATTGCTGAAAATGCTGTACGCCTGGCTATGTGTGCTCTAAGGGGGAAATAGGACCAAAGTCACCAGCTGCTTTTTAGGGGGTGCACTGCAATAATAATAATAATTAAAAGAAGAATAATCATTAAATATTCATAATTTTGCACAACTATTAGCAAACATAATACATACAATAATTGTGCTAATAAAAATGATATAAGGGCATTAACTTGTTTTGTGCTATAAGGCTAAAACTGGTAGGAACAGCTTTAAGAATAAACACAATAAAAAATAAATACTGGACTAGTAAGATTAATAATAAAAAATATTAAGAATTACTAAATATTAAAACAAATTAATAATTAGAATTTGCAATAATCATACAAATATATATATATATATATATATATATATATATATATATATATATATGACCAATAAAACATTTTGTACTATAATTATACAACTGATGAGAAAGCATAAATTAATTAAAAATGGAAAGAAGAAAGAAGAAATAAGTAAGAAGAAGAAAGAAGAAAGAAGAAGAAGAAGAAGAAGAAGAAGAAGAAGAAGAAGAAGAAGAAAAAATATAATTAAAAATAATTAATAATTATAATAGCAATTGTTGTACTCAGAAACATTATATATAGTCATTTACATATTTTGTTCCATGAATCCAAACATTTGTAGGAACATCTTTAAGCATAAAGAAATTAGTAATAGTTACATAGTTACAGTTAGTCTGGTTGAAAAATGTCCAGCTAGTTCAACCAATAAAAGGAAAATACTGGATCGGTAAAATTAATAATAAAAGAAAGAAAAAAGTATTAATTATTGACAAATATTCAAAAGAATTAATAATTATAATAGCAATAATCATATTTAGAAACATTATATATGACAATTAACATATTTTGCTAAAAATTCTAACATTTGTAGGAACTTCTTTATTCATAAATAAATGAACAATGGAAATACTGGATTGGTAAAAATAATAATAATATTAATAATAATAAGAAGAAGAAGAAGAAAAAGAAGAAAAAATATATTATTATTTAAGAATAATTATAATAGTAATAATCATATGTAGTGCCCTGCTCCTGTTGATCAGGCGCTTATATGTAAATTTAGTGGGTTATCTGTTCTGTACATAGTTCAGATTTAATCTATGGCTAAATCAGCCTCTGTTCCAGCATTGGCTGTGTTGTGTGCAGTTTCACCCTGTCGCCTGTAGGTGTCGTTGTCACCACAGGCCGGTGTTGAAAAGCAACAGGCTGAAGTGTATTGAGTGCTCTTCTTTCTCAGAGGTAACTCGGCAGAGGTGGCCCATTGCTATGCGTTCTGGGAGAGAGTACTTAAGGGACAGATGCCATTTTTGCTTCTTTTTTTACCTGCTGGCCCTCCTGGCCTAAAGGTATATGACGGCTTCCTTTCAGTCTCGAGACCATGCTGGCTCGAGGCTGCATTGCTATAAGTGGGCCCAGAGGTCGTCTGGGGCTCGCTGGTTTAGAGGTGATCCTGTGCTGTCTGTCCTACGGGAAGAAGCCAAGCAATTGAGAAGATCCAGGGGAGGACTCATCTTGGAGAGGACCGTGCGGAAGGCTGGTGTCTCAAGAGGGGCCTGGTGACTCAATTGGAGGATGCATCCTAACCTAATTTACGACACAGTACTTCCGGGTCGGCTTAAAGGTTCTGGTACTGTGTCGCTGTTCATCTAAAACCATTACGTTCTGTGGCAGAGGATCGTATAGCTATTTTGTTTCTCTAAAGTCTGTGGCAGAGACTTTTTGTTCGTGCTCCATTCCGGCTGCTAGGTCAGTGAGAGAGACCTATCCGGGTGGGCAAAGATCTTTAGACTGAAGGTATAATTGTCTCTAAGATTTACAATCCCTCATGGATCTGAAAAAGGTATTTGAATCTTCCTGGAACTCCCCTTCTCATTCTTCACTGCTACTTCTTTCAAGTTTTTTCATTAAAGCAATGGAAAATTACTAAAGTGACTGGTGCATACATCGTTGGATACAAAGCTCAACATGGACTCTAGGTTCCTGAAACTACAGGTAAAGGGGTGACGGTAACAAGACCAAATTATTTCAGCAGCTCCTTCGGGGGTTAGTGTTACACATACTTCAAAAAATGTATGGGCATTAACAGTAATGCTAATAAAATACTGTTAATAACAACATTGTGACATTCATGACATAGTATATACCTGTATATATCTAATGTAAAAAAAAAAAAATATGCATCTACAAGGATAATAAGTGAAAAGGGGTTAGGATCTTTAAATTCTGAAGCCATAGGGAAAACATAACCGCCAGAGAACTGGCAAACAAAAGCCAGCAATGGCAGCTCTCTCTTCACTGTCACAACAGTTTTACTTTAATTTTAAATAACGTGCTCAAATGCATTTTCCATATTTATAGATCAATAAATGACTGCATCATTTATCACAGTGTGAAGTATTATGGCCGCATTGGACGGGAAGAATATAAACGATATAAAAATAGAGCTTTAAAGAGATTGTGTCAAGAAAAATTTACAATTTTTATTTCATTACTTGTTTTGCTTTTTTTTTTCCCAGTATCAGATCAGCACGGGAGTAGATAGGGGTCACTGTGACCTTGGCAGGAAATAGAAAGTCTGTTAAAACAACCTGTGCAATGAGCAGAGCTGTGGGAGGGTCCCCAGAAGCCCCACCCACTACAAGCAGCCTGTAGAAAACTACAGGAGGGGGCGGAGACAAGACCAATTAGTTGCACAAGGAGAGAGAGCAGCAGTGAATGGTCTTTATTACAGGAAGTCTCACGCTGGATTACTGCACAGTTCTGGAAGAAATACGCAATCCACATTGAGGTTACATAAAGAAGTTAGACAATGTTTGTTTATTTTGGAGTAAAAAAAAAAAAGAAAAAAAAAAGAAAATAAATGAAGCCTGTTAGAATAACTAGATATGCTCCAACCTTGTGGGTATATTCAGACCTTGATTTTCATTTATTTCTATGAAAGACGTGTTTATTTTTTTATATTTTTTTTGTTTTTCTAGGTTTACAATTTGGATGTTGTTTTTTTACTATCTGAATGGCTTGTGTACTAATTGCACTTACTAGGCATCTCTCATCCATACAAGTGTCATTCAGTTGTTCTGTTCCTTTATTGAATGCACCTGCTTCATTTAGTTTGCTCTTAGTGTATAATTGTTTAATTAGTTTTCCATGATATTTCCAGTTCCTGTTTGTATATATGAGTGTGCTTGCTACTCATATGTGTTTCTTGCTTTAGGATGGACTGATGTAAGCTCCCAACTAATATACAGTCAGGTCCATAAATATTGGGACATGGACACAATTCTAATCTTTTTGACTCTATACACCACCACAATGGATTTGAAATGAAACAAACAAGATGTGCTTTAACTGCAGACTTTCAGCTTTAATTTGAGGGTATTTACATCCAAATCAGGTGAACGGTGTAGGAATTACAACAGTTTGTATATATGTCTCCCACTTTTTAAGGGACCAAAAGTAACAATAGGCTTCTCAGCTGTTCCATGGCCAGGCGTGTGTTATTCCCTCATTATCCCATTTACAAGGAGCAGATAAAAGGTCCAAAGTTCATTTCAAGTGTACTATTTGCATTTGGAATCTGTTGCTGTCATCTCTCAATATGAGATCCAAAGAGCTGTCACTATCAGTAAAGCAAGCCATCATTAGACTGAAAAAAAACAAAACAAACCCATCAGAGAGATAGCAAAAACATTAGGTGTGGCCAAATCAACTGTTTGGAACATCCTTAAAAAGAAAGAACGCACCGGTGAGCTCAGCAACATCAAAAGACCCGAAAGACCGTGGAAAACAACTGTGGTGGATGATCAAAGAATTCTTTCCCTGGTGAAGAAAACACACTTCACAACAGTTGGCCAGATCAAGAACACTCTCCAAGAGGTATGTGTGTCAAAGTCAACAATCAAGAGAAGACTTCACCAGAGTGAATACAGAGGGTTCACCACAAGATTTAAACCATTGGTGAGCCTCAAAAACAGGAAGGCCAGATTAGAGTTTGCCAAACAACATCTAAAAAAGCCTTCACAGTTCTGGAACAACATCCTATGGACAGAGGACACCAAGATCAACTTGTACCAGAGTGATGGGAAGAGAAGAGTATGGAGAAGGAAAGGAACTGCTCATGATCCAAAGCATACCACCTCATCAGTGAAGCATGGTGGTGGTAGTGTCATGGCGTGGGCATGTATGGCTGCCAATGGAACTGGTTCTCTTGTATTTATTGATGATGTGACTGCTGACAAAAGCAGCAGGATGAATTCTGAAGTGTTTCAGGCAATATTATCTGCTCATATTCAGCAAAATGCTTCAGAACTCATTGGACGGCGCTTCACAGTGCAGATGGACAATGACCCGAAGCATACTGCGAAAGCAACCAAAGAGTTTTTTAAGGGAAAGAAGTGGAATGTTATGCAATGGCAAAGTCAATCACCTGACCTGAATCCGATTGAGCATGCATTTCACTTGCTGAAGACAAAACTGAAGGGAAAATGCCCCAAGAACAAGCAGGAACTGAAGACAGTTGCAGTAGAGGCCTGGCAGAGCATCACCAGGGATGAAACCCAGCGTCTGGTGATGTCTATGCGTTCCAGACTTCAGGCTGTAATTGACTGCAAAGGATTTTTAACCAAATATTAAAAAGTGAAAGTTTGATGGATAATTGTTAATCTGTCCCATTACTTTTGGTCCCTTAAAAAGTGGGAGGCACATATACAAACCGTCGTAATTCCTACACCATTCACCAGATTTGGATGTAAATACCCTCAAGTTAAAGCTGAAAGTCTGCAGTTAAAGCACATCTTGTTCGTTTCATTTCAAATCCATTGTGGTGGTGTATAGAGCCAAAAAGATTAGAATTGTGTCCATGTCCCAATATTTATGGACCTGACTGTATACTGCATATGTATGTATGTATGTATGTATGTATGTATGTATGTATGTATGTATCTATCTATCTATCTATCTATCTATCTATCTATCTATCTATCTATCTATCTATCTATCTATCTTAGATAGATAGATAGATAGATAGATAGATAGATAGATAGATAGATAGATAGATAGATAGATAGATAGATAGATAGATAGATAGATAGATAGATAGATAGATAGATAGATAGATACGGTATCTCACAAAAGTTAGTACACCCCTCGCACTTTTGTAAATATTTTATTCTATCTTTTCATGTGACAACGCTGAAGAAATGACACTTTGCTACAATGTAAAGTGGTGAGTGACCATCTTGTATAACAGTGTAAATTTGCTGTCCCCTCAAAATAACTCAACACACAGCCATTAATGTGTAAACCGCTGGCAACAAAAGTGAGTGCACCCCTAAGTGAAAATGTCCAAATTGGGCCCAATTAGCCATTTTCCCTCCCCGGTGTCATGTGACCCGTTAGTGTTACAAGGTCTCAGGTGTGAATGGGGAGCAGATGTGTTAAATTTGGTGTTATTGCTCTCACTCTCTCATACTGGTCACTGGAATTTCAACATGGCACCTCATGGCAAAGAACTCTCTGACGATCTGGAAAAAAAAGAATTGTTGCTCTACATAAAGATGGCCTAGGTTATAAGAAGATTGCCAAGACCCTGAAACTGAGCTGCAGCATGGTGACCAAGACCATACAGCGGTTTAACAGGACAGGTTCCACTCAGAACAGATCTCACCATGGTCGACCAAAGAAGTTGAGGTCACGTGCTCAGCGTCATATCCAGAGGTTGTCTTTGGGAAATAGATGTAAGAGTGCTGCCAGCATTGCTGCAGAGGTTGAAGGGGTGGAGGGTCAGCCTGTCAGTGCTCAGACCATACGCCGCACACTGCATCAAATTGGTCTGCATGGCTGTAGTCCCAGAAGCAAGCTTCTTCTAAAGATGATGCACAAGAAAGCCCGCAAACAGTTTGCTAAAGACAAGCAGACTAAGGACATGGATTACCGGAACCATGTCCTGTGGTCTGATGAGACAAAAATAATCTTATTTGGTTCAGATGGTGTCAAGTGTGTGTGGCGGCAACCAGGTGAGGAGTACAAAGACAAGTGTGTCTTGCCTACAGTCAAGCATGGTGGTGGGAGTGTCATGGTCTGGGGCTGCATGAATGCTGCCGGCACTGGGGAGCTACAGTTCATTGAGGGAACCATGAATACCAACATGTACTGTGACATACTGAAGCAGAGCATGATCCCCTCCCCTCGGAGACTGAGCCGCAGGGCAGTATTCCAACATAACGACCCCAAACACACCTCCAAGACGTTCACTGACTTGCTAAAGAAGCTGAGGGTAAAGGCGATGGATTCTCCAGACCTAAAGCCTATTGAGCATCTGTGGGGCATCCTCAAATGGAAGGTGGAGGAGCACAAGGTCTCTAACATCCACCAGCTCTGTGATGTCATCATGGAGGAGTGGAAGAGGACTCCAGTGGCAATCTGTGAAGCTCTGGTGAACTCCATGCCCAAGAGGGTTAAGTCAGTGCTGGAAAATAATGGTGGCCACGCAAAATATTGACACTTTAGGCCCAATTTGGACATTTTCACTTAGGCATGTACTCACTTTTGTTGCCAGCGGTTTAGACATTTACGGCTGTGTGTTGAGTTATTTTGAGGGGACAGCAAATTTTATGAGATGCACATATATATATATAGATATAAATATATATCTATATATATATCTATATCTATATATATAGATCTATATCTATATATATATAGATCTATATATATAGATATAGATATAGATATATAGATATATATCTATATCTATATCTATATATATATATATATATATATATATATATATTGTATATACACACAGGTGCAACTCATAAAATTTGAATAGCATCAAAAAGTGTATTTACAGTATTTCAGTAATTCAATTCAAAAAGTGAAACTCATATACTTTATATAGATGTGTAAGCCACAGAGTGATATATTTCAAGGATTTCTTTCCTTTAATTGTGATGATTATGGCTTACAGCTAGTGAAAACCCAAAATACAGTATCTCAGAAAAATAGAATATTACATAAGACCAATAAAAAAAAAGGATTTTTAATACAGAAATGTTGACTGACTGAATATTCTGTCCATGTACAGTATAGTATGCACTCAATACTTATATACTATCTATCTATCTATCTATCTATCTATCTATCTATCTATCTATCTATCTATCTATCTATCTATCTATCTGGCTAACTGTGAAGAATCAGATCACATTCAAGACCCTCTGCCTCACCCACAAATGCATACAAGGAAACGCTCCGCTATATCTCCGAGAAAAAATAAAACACTACACACCGAATCGCAGTCTTCGATCAGCTAACCAAAACCTCCTCATCATTCCCAAATACCGCTACAAAGCAAAGGGAGAACGAAGATTCGCAGTCCAAGGACCTCGACTATGGAATGCTCTTCCAACCAACATCCGCATGGAAGAAAACCACCAGGCCTTCAGGAAAAAAACTAAAGACCTTCCTTTTCTAGAAGCTGACGACAGAGAATACATCTAGCGCCTTGAGGCGATTCAGTTCGCATTTGCAGCGCTTTACAAATCATTCATTCATTCATTCATTCATATCTATCTATCTATCTATCTATCTATCTATCTATCTATCTATCTATCTATCTATCTATCTATCTATCTATCTATCTATCTATCTATCTATCTATCTATTCAGGAAGAATGAAATGCTATTTGTTTTTCATTATTTACAAGATAAAACAAGACCTACTTTTACAGAAATATCCACCCTTATTCTAGAGTTTTTCCCCGCAATGTGTTTTTTTTGGCACTAGATGTCCTCATTCTGATGGCCAGCATCATTTAACCCACCTTGGGGTCAATATACTAAAGTTTACTGCATGTGATAACACGATTACGTGACTCATTTGCATAAATCATTGTATGCGGTAAATAAAGTCCAATTCACAAAAAAAAATAATGTTTATGCAGAATGAAAATTGTGCATGTAAATATTTTCCAAAAACCATGCGGTAAGCTCTTAAGTCCAATTCAAATATGGCGGCTGGCGACAGGGGCGTTGCTAGGTCTACAAAAGATCTGGGGCTAGAGCCCATAGCAGCGTAGTAAAGAAAGTCATAGGCTTGGGCGGGCATACACATGTATACACATATTCGTGTGTGTGTATATATATCCCCAGAGAGCCCCCCACTTTCATCAGGGTCCCCAGAGAGCCCCCTTACATCAGGGTCCCCAGAGAGCCCCCCCTTACATCAGGGTCCCCAGAGAGCCCCCCCTTACATCAGGGTCCCCAGAGAGCCCCCCCTTACATCAGGGTCCCCAGAGAGCCCCCCCTTACATCAGGGTCTCCAGAGAGCCTCCTCCTTACATCAGAGTCCTCAGAGAGCCTTCCCCTTTCATCAGGGTACCCAGAGGGCCCCCCCACTTACATCAGGGTTCCCAGAGAGCCCCCCTTACATTAGGGTCCCCAGAGCACGTCCCCTTAAATCTGGGTCCCTAGAGAGCCTATGACCTAAAATCAGGGTCCCCAGAGAGCCTCTCCCTTGCATCAGGGTCCCCAGAGAGCCCCCCACTTACATAAGGGTCCCCAGAGAGCCCCCCTCCCCTTGGGGACCCCTGCAGAGACTCGGAGCTATTGGCCCCAGATTTGGGGCTATAGCCCCAAAAGCCACCCCCTAGCGACCCCCCTGGCTGGCGGTATCAAATGCTTTATTTGTCAGAAATAGCGTGCCCCCCCCCAATGGCTGGTTGCTAAGGAGCGGGCCGGGAAGCTGGCCGCCACATCCTAACAACAGATGACTCATCAGGGGCTGCCTTGTGACATCACCTAGTGGCACCGCCCCATTGTGACATCACCAACCTAGCATGCACCGGTCGGTAACATCACAAGGGGGGCTGCGGTGCCGCCAGGTGATGTTGCTGGGTGGCCCATTACCTATTTAGGAACTGTCAAATGGCGGAGCAGGCAGACCATAGAAGTGTTCGTGGTGAGCAGAGCTTTTTTTATTTACCTTTTTTCAGGTCCGGCGGTGGTGGCGGGTATCGTGATTGACGATGGATCTACATTGGGGGCAGTTTTTTTTTTTTTTTTTTTTTTAATAAAAGAATTTTCAAAAACTTTTGTACTGTCTTTATACACTTTTACACTTTTTTGGGGAATGGGTAGGGGTACTATGTACCCCATACTCATTCACATGCTGGAGGTGGGATCTGTGGGCCCCTCCAGATTCCTATAAGCCCTCCATCCGGAAACCCCCACAACCACAAGGTGGTTGACAAGGTGCTTTGTGGTGGGGGCAGAGATGCCCCCCAAAGCACCCCCCATGTTGAGGGCATGTGGCCTGATGTGGTTTGGGGGGCACTCACTCGTCCCCCCCTTTCCTGACCTGCCAGGCTTCATGCTTGGATAAGGGTCTGGTATGGAATTTGGGGGCCCCATGCCATTTTTTTAATTTGGCATGGGGTTCCCCTTAAAATAAATACCAGACCTGAAGAGCCTGGTATGCATTGGGGGGGCACGCTGCTTTTTTTCCCCCACAATTTTTTTAATTGACACCATGTGTTTTTTACGGGAATCCGCTGTCCGTTGTTAATGACACTGCGGCAGGCTTCCTGACCCTCTCCCTTGAAACCAGTTCAATGTGATAAATTACACTTTGCACTTTCAAAATTGATTTATCGCATTTTATTTGCCGTTAATTAACTGACCCCTTCCTCTGAACCCAGGCTATCCTGGACCAACCTCGAGCCTGTGACTGGACAGTGAAAGCAGAAGCAGCACAGTGATGAGCCCATCTCTCTATAGCAGCCTTTCTCAACCTTTTTAACACAGAAAAACCCTTGAAATAATTTTCCGGTCTCAGGGAACCCCTGCTAAAAATGACTATACCTACAACTCATGATACATTATTGTGATGGTCAGTGGGGAGAATGCTCCCTACACTTGTGGTCATTGGGAAGAATTACCCCTTTACAGATAACTAAAAGGATCAATGAGAACTTATCTGAGTGGGAGAAATTAGGAAGCCCTAGCAACCTCTGTAGGAACCGTAGAGATCCATGGAACCCTGGTTGAGAAATTTCTCTATAGAAATACAGAAAGGAGCGCCAGACCAACATCAGATAAAAGAGTCAAAGATCATTCTAACTGTTGATAAAAAAAAAAAGTTGTACAAAAACAGCCAACGCATTTCGGGAGCAACACCACCCCCTTTGACTGTGGCTCAACACAGGATGAAATAGTGACTTTGCAGATCTATATTAGAATCAGTATTGAACTCTCCACTTGGAGCAACAATTTGACAGCAATTGCTGAGCAGCAACAGATCTTTCTGTTGCTCTGCTCTCTCGTCCTATCAGAAAGCTTCTTGTCATATTGGATCCTTATGCTGCCAACTCTCCAACACTAAGCTCTTCTGTACTGGGACTGCAAAAGGCTGATACCAGGTAAAATTCAGGGACTTACACATAAAAGAATAGATACAGTAATGATAATTATTACAGAGCTGCATTGATTTGCATCTTTTATATCCCTCTGGGGTTTAGCATTGACAAAATGAAGCATAAAATAGACCCCAAACCATAAAGTTTCTGGGAGGATTCTCTGGTTGGCTGCAGTATGTAAATCACCATCCTTCACGTTTGCATAAAAATAAGCAGCCAGCGATTATTAAACAGCATATATTAAAATAGGTAATAAAATAGTTGCTAGGATTATTTTTTTCCGCCTGCAGGCATGTTTTAGGTACAGTAATTAACCATCTTCCATCACATGTCCGCCTCCCTGAAGACCACATCTTCAATGGGAAATAACCATGGGTAATGACATCTTAGCATTGCTGTTATAATACTGCTCTTTTCTTTATAGGCATGATTGCTCCGGTAGAGAGGAGCCAACTGATCACACAGAAGGACATTGAACCAACACAGTCAAAACCGTAATCACTTGACAGTTCGCACCTAAAAAATGTTTGCCTTTTTAGTTCCTAGTGGCAGTAGAAAGGTTCCGCAGTGGTGTCTTGTCACAGTCTATCTCAGCCATTCTCCACCAGAACCCAGAAAGTTCCTCAAGATGTTGCTAAGGGTTCCTTGAGTTGTGATTGATTACCCTCATATTTGATGATGCCTGCATAGTTCCAGGAACAACGTCACTTAAAGCCAGCAGCATGACACCATTTATCTTTTCAGCTGCCTGTACGGGTGTCATTTTTGACCACCAATGTAAGGGAAAATGTTCTTATTGACCATCAATGTACGGGGCATTTTTCTCATTGATACACAATGAATTGGCTTTAGTAGGGGTTCCCTGAGACCTTAAAATTATTTGGGGGTTTCTCTGGGGCAAAAAGGCTGATCTCAGGTCTCAGGGAACTCCCACTAAAACCAATTAATTGTGGATCAATGGAAAAAATGTCCCTTACATTGGTGGTCAGTAGGAAGAATGTCCCTTACATTGGTTGCCAATAGGAAAAATATCCCATACAATCATGCTAATTAGGAAGAATTTCCCTTACATTTGTAGTCAATAGGAAGTGTTTCCCTTACACTGGTCAATAGGAAAAATGTCCCTTAAAATGGTGGTTAATATGAAGAACGTCCCTTACATTGGTGGTCAGTAGGAAGAATGTCCTGTACATTGGTGGCCAATAGGAAAAATGTCCCTTACATTGGTGGTCAATAGGAAAAATGTCCCTTACATTGGTGGTCAATAGGAAGAATGTTCCTTACATTGGCGGCCAGTAGGAAGAATGTCCCTTACATTGGTGGTCAGTAGGAAGAATGTTCCTTACATTAGTGGTCAGTAGGAAGAATGCCCATTACAATGGTGGTCAATAGGAAGGATGTCCCTTACATTGGGGGCCAATAGGAAGAATATTCCTTACAATGGTGGTCAGTAGGAAGAATGTCCCCTACATTGGTGGTCAGTAGGAAGAATACCCCTTACAATAGTGGTCAATAGGAAAAATGCCCATTGGTGACCAATAGGAAGAATATCTTTTATAATGGTGGTCAATAGGAAGAACTATCCTGTCTAGTATATCCAGTATATCCAGTACTACTCAGTATATCCTTCATTTACCCAATTTCCTAAGTCTAGGTTACTATAATAAGTATTTGTAATAATTTATAGAGATAGTAAAGAGTAGGGATGAGGGAATTTCAGAAAAGTTTGATTAGCTGTGGTTTGGCCAAACATCTAAAATGTTTGTAAACCTCTGAAATGTGGAAATTCCAAACCCTCCAGTTAAAGTTAATAAAAATCTGAACTAAGCTCCACTCGGGATACCATCAGGGATAGTGGGATATAAGGATGGAACTTGGTAGCACTAGCAGTGAAGGTAATGTTGAACTCTGACCTTTCCTTCAGTCTTGCACAGTTGCTTACTCTGATTTCACTGCACATTGTGAGCTTTTTAAAGTCTCATAGCGGGGGGGATTTACTAAAGCTGGAGAGTGCAGAATCTGGTGCAGCTCTGCATAGAAACCAACCAGTTTCCATTTTTTTTTGTCAAAGCTTAACTGAACAAGCTAAAGTTAGAAGCTGGTTTGCTACCATGCACAGCTGCACCAGATTTTCAACTGTTCAGTTTTAGTAAATCAACCCCATAGAGTCTGCCTAATTTTTTGGCTGGAGGATGTCCACCATCATCTAGTTATCTAGTCCTTTCAATTATGTCTATCATTGTCTAATCCAGTGGTCATCAACCCTGTCCTCAGGGCCCACTAACAGGCCAGGTTTTACGTATTACCTTACTCTAGTCTTCAGGATCCTGAGTGAACCCCACTACTGCACAGCATGACGGAAGCGTCCATGCCCCCCAGACAGTGATGTGGACATGTGAAAAGAACCCATCATCTACAGTAAGGAAGGAAGAGAGAAAACTTGAGACCCGGAGCATGGATATAGGTGGGTTTAAACATGTGTTTGAACTTAACCCAACCATAACCCAAGTTTATATATAGAATTCAACTCTCTGCTCTGATCTTCAGGATCCTTAGTGAGCCCTGCCCCTGGACAGCCCGAATGAAGTGTCTATGCCACCCAGACAGTGAGGTGGATATGCAAAAAGAACTCCTCCTCCAGTGGAAGGAAAGAGGAGAGAAAACTTGAGACCCAAAGCATCATGTACCCATAGATATAGGAGGGTTTGGAAATGGGCTTGGATTTAACCCAAACTAAACCCAACCTTATCCATTGAACTCAACTCTCTGCTCTGTTTTTCAGGATCCTCAGTGAACCCTGCCACTGGACAGCCAGAAGGAAGTGTCCATGCCATCCAGCAGTGATGTGGACATGCAAAAAGAACTCCTCCTCCACTGGAAGGAAAGAGAGAAAACTTAAAACCTGTAGCATCATGTGACCATGGATATAGGTGGGTTTGGAAATGGGTTCAGATTGAACCCAAACCAAACCCAAGCATACCCATAGAACGCAACTGCCTGCCCTGGTTTTCAGGATCATGAGTGGATCCCAAGCTGAACCCAAGCTCATCCCCAGATATGATGTCAAGAAATGGTGACTGGTCTTCTGCAGTATTGTTTGATCCACTGGTTGTGACTCCCAGGAGCTGCACTGGTCTGGGATGCAGACAGTGGATTTAGACAAGTATTAATAAGGCTTCTGTAGGTATCTCTTGTTGTTACGGCAGATTCATATCTTAAAGGGGAGGGGTGGGAAGGGTGGTAGCAGGGAGAACCGTGGCCGGAGATGGGCCTTGAAAATTTGACAAACTTTAGCTTTTTTTTTTTTAAATATAACAGGAAATCCTTTTAATTTTTGGACACCTGGCCTGAATGTGCGAACGAACCCGCGAAGAAGAAACAAACTGCTCATTTTAAAGACTCCGTAGTTTCTGTACAATCTTCCTCTGCAGCAATCTGTGTATGTTTTATTTTTTTTTTTTTTTCTTGGATTGCAACTCTTAAAAAATGCTGCTGTTGGCAAGGATAGAATTACTCTGCATTGTTCCTCTGAAAAGTCCCTTTCAGCCAACATTTCAGACGTCGGCGGAGCCTTAATGCAGCAGCTCTGAAAAAAAAGTCAGCTTTTGAAGATGCCGCATACAGTTATGCACGGATGCCGTGACGGACAAACGCATGTAAAAAAAAAAAAAAGATAGCTGTACCTGGAAAAAAGGCAAGGATAAAAGTATACAATGCTATTCAATACATGTCATAGGGGATTCGGAAAGCAGAAGAAAAAAATGGAGGGGAAAAAAAAACAAAACCTTAAATAGCAACTGAGCTTCCATAAAAATTCCTAACTTTATACATACATATATTTTTTTTAAAACAATGGTACAAGTAATAAAGCAATCAAGGTCATTGAAGTAAAAAATGTGAATACCCATCTATTAAATCTTCTGCCTTTGTTGTTGTTTTAACTTTGGATAGTAAAACATTTTTTTTTTCTGCCAGTAAATCCCTTATACAGCCCACTTCCTGTTTCTTGTCTGGTAAAAAGCCTAGGCTTATGACATCATGCACAGCTCTCTCTCTCACTCTCCTGAGAGTTTGCCAGAAAGTGAGGGGGGGGGTGAGTCATAAGAGGGCCATTGAGAGCTGCAGAGCTGGAGGTGTGCCTCTGTGGGCAGCTGAAGCTGCTGCCTGCTCACTTCCTGGATTTACACAGACACACAGAGGCACACCTCCACTCTGCAGCTCTCGTTGGTCCTCTTATGACTCACCCCTCCTCCCTTCCTGGCAAACTCTCACGAGAGAGAGAGAGAGAGAGAGAGCTGTGCATGATGTCATAAGCCTAGGCTAATGACCAGACAAGAAACAGAAAGTGGGCTGTATAAGGGGTTTACTGGCAGAAGAAAAAATGTTAAAACAACAACAAGGGCAGAAGATTTAATAGATGGAAAGTTGAAAAAAATGACCGAAGGTCCGCTTTAACGTGTGTTTTGGCACATGCATTGGAAAAAAAATGCTGCATGTCAGTTCTTTTCTGGCATCTTGGTGCAATAGCCGCTTATTCATTTGCATAGGCTGCCGTAATAAGATGAACCATTGCATGTGACATAGTGCATGTTAATGTGCGTTAATGTGAGCCACCAGAAAGGCAAAGTGGGAATGGAATGATTATGTTTAATTAACTGTATCCTCTGCATTATAGCAACCTTGCAATGTCAGCCTTAAAAAAGAAAAAAAGTGAGGCTCTGCAAGTAAAATAAACCTGCTCTGACTGCAATACTCACTAGTCCCCAGCAGTACTTTTTTTCCACCTCTACAGTACCTGACCGCGAGGTTGTGCTGGCTCGCTGATCGGGAAATGAAAACTTTTTTTTTCTTTCGCGATGAACGACAGGCAGTGCTGACAACTGTCTGGTATGAATCATGAGTGGGAACGCCGCGCCAAATTTTAACTAAAAAAAACACGTGGGTTCCCCCCTTAGGTCTGGTATGGATTGTAAGGGGAACCCCCTACGCTGAAAAATCGGTGTGGGGGTCCCCCCGAAATCCATACCAGACCCTTATCCGAGCACGCAGCCTGGCCGGTCAGGAATGGGGGTGGGGACGAGCGAGCACCCCCCCCTCCTGAACCGTACCAGGCCGCATGCCCTCAACTTGAGGGGTTGGGTGCTTTGGGGGAGGGGGGCGCCCTGCGGGCCCCCCACCCCAAAGCACCTTGTCCCCATGTTGATGAGGACAAGGGCCTCTTCCCGACAACCCTGGCCGATGGTTGTCGGGGTCTACGGGCGGAGGGCTTATCAGAATCCAGGAGCCCCCTTTAATAAGGGGGCCCCCAGATCCCGGCCCCCACCCTATGTGAATGAGTACACACTACACAGGTTTTAAAAGTAATTTATTAGGCAGCTCCGGGGGTCATCTTCCGACTTCGGGGTCTTCTTCCGACTTCGGGGTCTTCTTCTGACTTCGGTGGTCTTCCTCCGACTTCTCTGCTCTCTCCGGCCTCTTCTCCCGGTGTTCGGCTTCTTCTCCCCGTGTTCTGCCTGTTCTCCCAGTGTTCGGCCTCTACTCCCGGCGCCCCCCTCCCCCAAAGCACCCAACCTCCCATGTTACGTCACGCCCGGCCTCTGCATTCAAACAAATGGAACCGATTCAGCTGGGAAGCCAGGATCATTTTTCTTTTTTTAATTTCAGGCTAGCCTAGAGGTGAGATGTGAGGTCTTATTGATCCCATATCTCACTGTAAAGAGGACCTGTCATGCCATATTCCTTTTACAAGGGATGTTTACATTCCTTTTAATAGGAATAAAACAGATCAAAACTTTTTTGGGGGGGGGAAAAAAAGTCAAGCTAAAATAAATAAAGTAAAATTAACAATAAAAAAAAGAAAATTTTTTAAAGCGCCCCTGTCCCCGTGAGCTCGCACGCAGAAGCGAACGCATACGTAAGTCCCGCCCACATATGAAAACAGCGTTCAAACCACACATGTGAGGTATCACCGCGATCCGTAGAGCGAGAGCAATAATTTTGGCCCTAGACCTCCTCTGTAACTCAAAACATGTAACCAGTAAAAATTTTTAAAGCATCGCCTATGGGGATTTTCAAGTAGCGAAGTTTGGCGCCATTCAACGAGCATGTGAAATTTTGAAGCGTGACATGTTAGGTATCTATTTACTCGGCGTAACTAAATCTTTCACATTATGCAAAAACATTGGGCTAACTTTACTGTTTTGGGTTTTTTTTTAAGCCCAAAACTGTTTTGGGCTTAAAAAAAAACGCATTCCAAAAATTGCTGCGCAAATACCGTGCGAGATAAAAAGTTGCAATGACTGCCATTGGATTCTCTAGGGTCTTTACTTAAAAAAACATATATAATGTTTGGGGGTTCTATGTAATTGTCTAGCAAAAAAAAAAAATGAAGATTTTCACATGTAGGAGAGAAATGTCAGAATTGGCCTGGTAGGCAAGTGGCACCGTCTAGTTATTGAACAAGCTTTAAAAGAATATTTATCACATAATATCAGCCCAGATATGCCTTCATTAACGCTCTGGGAAGCTCATAAGCCTGTGTTGCCTGTTGTATTTCAGAGACAATTCGCCTTATTTAAGCGTGAACGCAAAATTCTTGCTCAAAAGCTGGAATCTGAATTCAACGCCGCTTTCACATCCTTTCAAGATAACCCCTGCTCAGTAACGAAAACTCAATTAGATAAAGCCCGCCTGGCATATGATATATTTCTCACAGGATCTGTTGATAAATCCTTCAGACACTCTAGACATAACTTTTTTATGAAATCTAACAAATCAGGTACATACCTGGCACGCGCTCTCAATTCATTCAACAAACCATTCAAACCAGTTCGTTTGAAACTATCCAAAGATGTGTACACTAGCAACCCTATTAAAATTGTTCACAAATTTCACTCCCATCTAGCTTCTTTGTATGTGGCAACGAACAAATTTAACTCTACAGAAGCCGACACATTCTTTTTTAATATTAACCTGCCAGAATTATCCCATGCCCGAAAAAAGTCTACTTGAGGAACCCATTACGGCAGAAGACATAGCTGACACTATTAAAGAACCAAAAATGAATAAAAGACCAGGTCCTGATGGATATTCGTCCTTATATTATTAATCATTTACAGAAATTCTCTCTCCCATCTGATGCCATGTACACACGGGCAGGCTTTTCGACCGGACTGGTCCGACGGAACAAATCCGTCGGACAATTCGACCGTGTGTGGGCTCCATCGGACCTACAGCGGACTTTTTCTGTCGAAAATCTGACGGACTTTAGATTTGGAACATGCTTCAAATCTTACCGACGGACTCGAGTCCGGTCCAAAAATCCGCTCGTCTGTATGCTAGTCCGATGGACAAAAAACGACACTAGGGCAGCTATTGGCTACTGGCTATCAACTTCCTTATTTTAGTCCGGTCTTTGGTCATCGCGTACGAATCCGTCGGACTTTGGTGTGATCGTGTGTAGTCCATTCGTTAGAAAGTCCATCGAAAGTCCATCGTATTCCGTCGAAAGTTCATCGGATGCCCACTTTCCCCCTTGTTATTCGCCCTCTTAATAGAACCCTTAGCCCAACAAATCAGAATAGACCCAACGATCACTGGTATAGAGACAGGGGGATATCAGCACAAACATCTTTGTCTGTTTGCAGATGACATCTTGCTGTTTTTAATCATCTCCACAAGTCTCAGGCCCTAACCTCCTGCCCATTCTCAGCAGGTTTGCGGCCTTTTCTGGCCTCTCTATCAATCCCAAGAAATGTTTGGCTCTTAATATTTCTCTTTCCAAGTTGGAACTAGATTAGCAAAAGCTGCGTTTCCCTTTACTTGGGCTGAGAAATCAATTCCTTATCTTGGAATTCATTTGACAGCCTCTATTGCGGACCTCTTCTCAGCCAACTACCCCCCCAATCTTGAAACAGATTACAAATCTACTGAAACAATGGGCTCATCTTCCATTATCATGGATAGGCATTAATGCAACACAAATGACAATTCTGCCGAAACTATTGTACCTGTTTAGAGTCTTACCAATCCCAGTTCCTTCCTACTACTTAAGACTAGTGCAGAAAAGGTCAACGACATTTGTTATTGACTTATTATGGCTTCACCCCAAAGACCGCATAGGTTTGTGTAGCTTCATCACTAAACTCAAATTTAAACATCACTTACAGTCTTCACACAACCCCCTCCTATCTTTCCTTAACAACCCTGCTTTTTACCCGGCATGGGTCTCTCCCAAATCATTTAAAATTTAGACTTCCTTAGATATCCTTAGACTACATCATTTTATCACTCCCACGTCCTTTCTTCCCTTCCCAACTCTTTGTGAGATTTATAAATGACCACATTCTGAATTGTTTAGGTATCTTCAAATTAAAAACTTCTACACACCTTTTATAAACATTGACCCCTCCTTGTCCCAGACTACTAACTTTGAATCTGTATGTATGAAGGACCCCCACTATAGAGGATTGATTTCATCCCTCTACACCCAACTTTTAGTTAATCCCGACCTAGACAAACCATCCTACGCCAGGAAATGGGAGGAGGACCAGGGGCAAACCTTAGATATAGCAGATTGGTCTGGGATCTGGTCTGTAACTAAATCATCTTCCCCTAACATCCTGGCAGTGGAAGCTAATTATAAAGTTTTAACCCGTTGGTACCTTGTGCCTTCTAGAGTGACCAAATTCACGCCTACTCATTCAGCTCATTGCTTTCGTGGCTGCTCTGATTTAGGTACACACCTACATATTTGGTGGACCTGTCCGATAGCCCAAACTTATTGGAAAGACATTTTTTAAATAGCCTCCAGAATGTTTAAACTAATGATACAGCCAGATCCGACTACTGCACTGCCTAATCTAAAACCAGAATGTTTAACACATACGCAATTCAAACTCTTTGTTCAACTCCTTACGGCCGCAAAACAAACAATTGCAAAGGCATGGAAATCCCCCGCTTTGGTGATGGCTGAGACAAAACATAAACTGAATGTGCCAATGTCTCACGCCAAAATGGTGGTGACTGAACGAGATCAACTCTCCAAATTCGAAAAAACATGGTACCCCTGGATAAAATACCACCTTCCACCAACATTTGATGAACCTGTCCTTCTGCCACGGTAACTGATTTAAATATTTAGATATTTGGATGTTTAGACATCTATATATTTAATTGTTTGAAAGTTTAATTGTTTGAATATTTGGATATTTAAATATCCATATAATCATACCGTAACGTGCACTGGTATCTGGGCCGACCCTGTGAACTTCTCTCGTCTCTTTACCCCTAAGAAAGAAAGAAAGAAAGAAAGAAAGAAAGAAAGAAAGAAAGAAAGAAAGAAAGAAAGAAAGAAAGAAAGAAAGAGACCATTCTGTAATCCAAGACAGAAGAAGGACAGAAGAAGAAAAGAGAGAGAGAGAGAAAGAAAGAAAGAAAGAAAGAAAGAAAGAAAGAAAGAAAGAAAGAAAGAAAGAAAGAAAGAAAGAAAGAAAGAAAGAAAGAAAGAAAGAAAGAAAGAAAGAATACTAATGACCAGAACACATTGCTGAGAATATTACACGTTGAGAGAGAGAGAAAGAAAGAGACCATTCTGTAATCCAAGATAGAAGGACAGAAGAAGGAAAAAGATAGATAGAAAGAAAGAGAGAGAAAGAGAGAAAGAAAGAAAGAAAGAAAGAAAGAAAGAAAGAAAGAAAGAAAGAAAGAAAGAAAGAAAGAAAGAGACCATTCTGTAATCCAAGATAGATGAAGGACAGAAGAAGCCAAGATAGATAGATAGATAGATAGATAGATAGATAGATAGATAGATAGATAGATAGATAGATAGATAGATAGATAGATCAAGAAAGAAAGAAATAATAAATATTACTAGTACTCGTTGCTGAGATTACACGTTGAGAAAAAGAGAGAAAGAAAGAAAGAAAGAAAGAAAGAAAGAAAGAAAGAAAGAAAGAAAGAAAGAAAGAAAGAAAGAAAATAAATGACCAGAACTCATTGCTGAGAATCTTACACGTTAATAACACCAGATCGTTCTTTAGGTATAAACAAGCATTTCTGTCCTTATTATCGGCTCTGAAGAGACAACAGCACTCTGTCATTTCCCCGAAACATGTGAAGTACTGGTGAATCAACGTAATGAGAAAAGCTTAATAATGATAATTAGCAGCGCAGTCTGCAGACTTTGTTATTTGGTCTTTCTCTGTTCTAGACTTCTGTGAATCTGTCACTTTTTATTTATGATTGTTTGTGGCCTTTAATTGCTTGCATATTATTTCAGCAAATTAACTAAAGTGGAACGTGAAAAGTGTCTCGCCAAGAACGGACCGACATAATTACTTAAAGTCAGCATAAACTAAAAAGAAATGTCTTCTACACTGTGAAAAAAAACCCAAAAAAATAAACAAATAGAAATGTTAATGACATGATTCATGAAATGATGTCCTCGTGTTTATTGTAGCAAATTATAATTCTATTATTTTTAAAGAAGAACTCTGTTAAACACAATTTACATCTAGACTGACCATATTACAAAGCCATCATAAAATAAAAAATGTAGCCAGATACAGGCTACCATAGTATGAATACAGTGGACATTGCCTTATGGCTGCAGCCTGCTCCTGGTTTCCTCTAGTGCTGCCCTCAGACTGTTTGCATCACATTTCTGCCAAGAAGCAAAAGACAGTGGGACTTGTAGTCCTGTGTTCAGCCATAACTGGACTCCTGAGGTTCTCTCGGACTGCATCTCCCAGCAATCTCCTAATCAAGAAGGGGATTGTGGGAAAGGCATTTTAAGGAGGTGTTTCCAGCAGGCCCGCTCTCTTCTCCCTGAGATCTATCAGTGAGCATTCAGAGCTACCATCTGGCAGCTAGGACTGCAGCCTACCAGGGGCCTGAAAGACACAGCTGTCTCCCCCTGAGAGGGTCTGTATCATAGATCTGGGTATCCTCTGTCCCTCCTGCTGGCAAACGGTGGACTGCGCTGCGGCGCCAATCTTGACTGCTGAGTTACCATCCATGTTGCATCCATCCTGGCTCTGGCTGGGGCATAGACCCTCAAGCGTTCCTGTGTGAGCCGACTACCTTCAAGATCTGATGAGTGGGCTTCTTATGACCAAATCCCCTTCTTGCCAGTAACATACAACACATGGCCACTGTATGCAGACATCATAACCTAGAATACAGGGGAACTTGCCACATCTGCTATACCCATTATTTACTTGCTGACTGCTTGAACCTTCTCTTTTCTCCCTGAGGATCTCCCTTTTTAACCTCTTTGAGCTTCAACACGCCGGTGAAGACAGTATTTAGGACTGCCACTTGGACTACCCTTATTCCATCATCTGTAGGGTGTGAGCTGGCCCAAATACCACTTGCCCCGTGTGTAGGCTCCATCGGACATTTTCCGTCGGAATTTCCGTCACACAAAATTTGAGAGCTGGTTCTCAAATTTTCCGACAACAAAATCCGTTGTCGTAAATTCCAATCGTGTATACACAATTCCGACGCACAAAGTTCCACGCATGTTCGGTATCAAGCAGAAGAGCCGCACTGGCTATTAAACTTCATTTTTCTCGGTTTGTTGTACGTGTTGTATGTCACCGCGTTCTTGACATTCGGAATTTCCAACAAGATTTGTGTGACCGTGTGTATGCAAGACAAGTTTGAGCCAACATCTGTCGGAAAAAATCAATGGATTTTGTTTTCGGAATGTCCGACACGGGGCATAACACTAAAATCTGTAAATCTACAGGCATCCACAATCCTAACCTATCTAGCCCTATAAAGAAAAATCAGTCTACATACCTTTTTTTAAGTCGCTCCGATCTGGTCTCCAGTGGCAGAAGCTCTGCAGAGCTCTGCAGAGGAGACAGCCAACAACGGCTGGGAAATGAATGGGAAGTGACGTCACCCATAGACTTACTATGGGGCTTCCGTTGTCTCTGCCTCTCCTGCACTCATCTACACAGTGAAGCCGCCGCTGACAGCTCAGCATGGGATCTGACCGGAAAACCGGATTTCTTCTTCACAGGGCTAGATAGGTTAGTCTTAGATTGTGGATGCCTATAGATTAATACATTTTAGTGTTTTAATAAATTTTAGTGTTAGGGTGGACTTCTACTTTAAAGTGAGACCCCAGCTTCAGGCTTTGGACACATTTTCATGACAAGTCACAGTCTATTGCTTTAGATGGCATGCGTTCCAATCTATGCAGCCTAAAGTCGCAGCAACTTTGAAAAGGGTCCTGTACTACTTTGGTGCGACTTTTTTGGAACTTGAGCACATGCCTGGTCAATAAGTTAGTCCATCTGCTAATGATTTGGATAGCAATCTGTCTCTGACTTATGTCTGACTATTCATGCCCAGGATTAGGGATGGACCCGATGTTCGAGTCACTTCGTAGGGATGGGCCGAAGACCCCCCTGTTCAGTTCGCAGCAGAACGTGCGAACAAGCAAAAAATTTGTTCGAACACGCGAACACCATTAAAGTCTATGGGGCACAAACATGAAAAATCAAAAGTGCTAATTTTAAAAGCTTATATGCATGGTGTTGTCTTAAAAAGTGTTTGGGGACCCGGGTCCTGCCCCAGGGGACATGTACTGTATCAATGCAAAAAAATGCAAAAAAAATCAAAAGTGCTAATTTTAAAAGCTTATATGCATGGTGTTGTCTTAAAAAGTGTTTGGGGACCCGGGTCCTGCCCCAGGGGACATGTACTGTATCAATGCAAAAAAAAGTTTTAAAAATGGCCGTTTTTTCAGGAGCAGTGATTTTAATAAAGCTTAAAGTGAAACAATAAAAGTGCCTGTAAAGTGGCGCATGTTTCTCGTGTTTAGAAAAGTCTGACAGCAAAATTACATTTCTAAAGGAAAAAAAGTCATTTAAAACTACTCGCGGCTATATTGAATTGTCGGTCCGACAATACACATAAAAGTTCATTGATAAAAACGACATGGGATTCCCCCACAGGGGAACCCCGAACCAAAATTTAAAAAAAAAATGCATGGGGTCCCCCCAAATTCCATACCAGGCCCTTCAGGTCTGGTATGGATATTAAGGGGAACCCCGCAACAAAATTTAAAAAAAAATGGTGTGGGTGTCCCCCTCAAAATCCATACCGGACCCTTCAGGTCCGGTATGGATTTTAAGGAGAACCCCCCAAAAATCCATACCAGACCCTTATCCAAGCACGCAACCTGGCAGGCCACAGGAAAAGAGGGGGGATAAGAGAGCGCCCCCCCTCCTGAACCGTACCAGGCCACATGCCTGGGTAGCCCCCCAAAGCACCTTGTCCCCATGTTGATGGGGAGAAGGGCCTCATCCCCACAACCCTTGCCCAGTGGTTGTGGGGGTCTGCGGGGGGAGGCTTATTGGAATCTGGAAGCCCCCTTTAACAAGGGGACCCCCAGATCCCGCCCCCCCGTGTGAATTGGTAATGGGTACCATTTCACAAAAAAAGTATCAAAAATGTTAAAAAAAGACAATAGACAGTTTTTGACAATTCCTTTATTAATGTCTTCTTCTTTCCCTGCTTCTTCTTCCATCTTCTTCTGGTCTTCCTTTGGTGTTTTTCTTCTTTCTCCATCTTGTTCTTCCCCCATTTCTTCCTCTATCTTCCTCCAGTTTTCTCGTCCGGCATCTTCTTCTCCGCTTCGTCTTCCGATCTGCCTCAATAGGAGTCTCCCGCTGTGTGATGCTTCTGTTCAGGTGACAGCTCTTATATAACGGAGGGCGGGGCCACCTGGTGACCCCACCCCCCTCTGACGCACAGGGACTTCCCTATGGCTTTCCCTGTGTTTCCCCGCATTTTTTTTTATTTTGGCATGGGGTTCCCCTTAAAATCCATACCAGACCTGAAGGGCCTGGTATGGAATTTGGGGGGACACCCACGCATTTTTTTTAAAATTTTGGTTCAGAGTTTCCCCTGTGGGGGAATCCCATGCCGTTTTTATCAATGAACTTTTATGTGTATTGCCGGATCGACAATTCATTATAGCCGCGAGTAGTTTTAAATGACTTTTTTTTCCTTTAGAAATGTCATTTTGCTGTCAGACTGTTCTAAACACGGGAAACATGCGCCACTTTACAGGCATACTTTAGACACCCCCCAGGTACGAAATTTAAAGGAATATTACACTTTTATTGTTTCACTTTAAGCATTATTAAAATCACTGCTCCCGAAAAAACAGCCATTTTTAAAACTTTTTTTTGCATTGATACATGTCCCCGGGGCAGGACCCGGATCCCCAAACACTTTTTATGACAATAACTTGCATATTAACCTTTAAAATTAGCACTTTTGATTTCTCCCATAGACTTTTAAAGGGTGTTCCGTGGCTTTCGAATTTGCTGCGAACACCCCAAACTGTTCGCTATTCGGCGAACGGGCGAACAGCCAATGTTCAAGCAGAACTCATGTTCGACCTGAACATAAAGATCATCCCTATTCGTTTGCTCGCAAACGAACCGAACATATGGGGCGTTCGTGGCAAATTCGAGCGCCATGGACGCCCCATAATGTACTGCGAGATCGCAGTGCATTGATGGCTGTTGATTGCCCAAAGCATGCACCTGACCTGCATGCTTTGGCCAACCACACCCCACACTATACAAGGCTGCTTGCACCATCGGCCGTATAGTGTGTTATGATTGAGAGAACATTAGCTAGAGGCAGGTTAGTTAGTGGCGTATAAAAGAAAAAAACGAATGTTTTTCTTCTTTCTCCATCTTGTTCTTCCCCCATTTCTTCCTCTATCTTCCTCCAGTTTTCTCATCCGGCATCTTCTTCTCCGCTTCGTCTTCCGATCTGCCTCAATAGGAGTCTCCCACTGTGTGATGCTTCTGTTTAGGTGACAGCTCTTATATAACGGAGGGCGGGGCCACCTGGTGACCCCACCCCCCTCTGACGCACAGGGACTTCCCTATGGCTTTCCCTGTGTTTCCCCGCATTTTTTTTTATTTTGGCATGGGGTTCCCCTTAAAATCCATACCAGACCTGAAGGGCCTGGTATGGAATTTGGGGGCACCCCCACGCATTTTTTTTTAAATTTTGGTTCAGAGTTTCCCCTGTGGGGGAATCCCATGCCGTTTTTATCAATGAACTTTTATGTGTATTGCCGGATCGACAATTCATTATAGCCGCGAGTAGTTTTAAATGACTTTTTTTTCCTTTAGAAATGTCATTTTGCTGTCAGACTGTTCTAAACACGGGAAACATGCGCCACTTTACAGGCATACTTTAGACACCCCCCAGGTACGAAATTTAAAGGAATATTACACTTTTATTGTTTCACTTTAAGCATTATTAAAATCACTGCTCCCGAAAAAACAGCCATTTTTAAAACTTTTTTTTGCATTGATACATGTCCCCTGGGGCAGGACCCGGGTCCCCAAACACTTTTTATGACAATAACTTGCATATTAACCTTTAAAATTAGCACTTTTGATTTCTCCCATAGACTTTTAAAGGGTGTTCCGTGGCTTTCAAATTTGCTGCGAACACCCCAAACTGTTCGCTATTCGGCGAACGGGCGAACAGCCAATGTTCAAGCAGAACTCATGTTCGACCTGAACATAAAGATCATCCCTATTCGTTTGCTCGCAAACGAACCGAACATATGGGGCGTTCGTGGCAAATTCGAGCGCCATGGGCGCCCCATAATGTACTGCGAGATCGCAGTGCATTGATGGCTGTTGATTGCCCAAAGCATGCACCTGACCTGCATGCTTTGGCCAACCACACCCCACACTATACAAGGCTGCTTGCACCATCGGCCGTATAGTGTGTTATGATTGAGAGAACATTAGCTAGAGGCAGGTTAGTTAGTGGCGTATAAAAGAAAAAAACGAATGCGCAAACCTAAGCAAGCTCTAACTGTCTAACTGAGCAGCTGCCAACATAAAGAGGTGTTCACACATAAATTACAGATAATAAAAATAGATATGTGGCACTGACTCCAAAAATGTATATATAATGTGCTTGACCTCAAAGCACCCTCCCCATGTTGAGGGCATGTGGCCTGGTATGGAGGGGAGGGCACACGCTCGCCCCCCCCCCCCCATCCTGTCCTCTAGGCTGCATGCTCAGATAAGGGTCTGGTATGAACTTGGGGGAAGAACCCAAGCCAATTTTTATTTTTATGTTGGCATGGAGTTCCCCTTAAAATCAATACTAAACTTAAAGGGCCTGGTATGGACTGTGGCGGACCCACGCCAATTTTTTCCTTGATTTATATCTATATTGCTGGGAGCTGGCAATACATTACAGCCACGGGTAATTTTAAATTACATTTTTTTCCTTTAGAAATGTAATTTTGCTGCGGCATTGTTGTACGCCAATTTACAGGCAGACTAAGGGGACCCCCCAGGCACGATAGAATATTTCATTTTTATTGTTTCACTTTAAGCATTATTAAAATCACTGCCCCTGAAAAAACGGTTGTTTTAAAAACTTTTTGCATTGATACATGTCCCCTGGGGCACTACCCGGGTCCCCAAACACTTTTTATGACAATAACTTGCATATAAGCCTTTAAAATTAGCACTTTTGATTTTTCATGTTCGTGTCCCATAGACTTGCATAGGGTTCGCATGTTCGCACAAGTTTTTCGCCTGTTCGCATGTCTTGTTGCGAACCGAACGGGGGGGGGGGGGGGGGGGGGGTTCTGACCATCCCTACCTACTGTAGGATTATGCCTGTGTATTGTTTTGACTGTGTTTGTACACATTTGTACTATTCTTGGGAGGGATGGACCCATAGATTCATGCCTACTCATTACAAGACTAATATCTTTTAAGAATTGCAAGGATTTGAGGTGTAACAATCAGCCTTATACCATCCACCACTATAATTTCTACATTGCTCAGCACTGCAATTCAGGTCTCTGCTGTGCACAGCTGACCTCATTATTAGACTTTAAACCCAGGCCACCATTTCAAGCCCATGCTTGGAAGCTTGATTCCACTATATAGCTTTAACCTGGCCATAAACGGATCACATTTGCGCTGTGGGTGGTGCTGAAAGCAGCTCAAAAAAAGTAAATTAAACAATTAGATGAAGTCATTTTTTGAGTATTCAGGCAGCCACGAGTGCTGCTGAATACAATAGTTAGCAGTGGAGATTACTCAATCTGCTTCAGCTCATTGGCTGAAGAAATCTAGCTGTGTTTGGCTAGCATTAGATAGAGTGTCCAGTTCTGGAGGATGGAAAGAGAGCACAGAAACAGGCAGCAAAACAAAGCAAGGTCTGACGGGTTTAAAACATATCTGGAAAGACCAGAAGAACTTTCTATGTACAGCCTCAAGGAAAGAATGTAAAGAGGATGACATGACTTAAATCTTCAATTGTATTAAAATTAACCAACTCATTTATTTATTACGTCAAGGCAAAATATTAAACAAAAACAAAAAAGTTCTGAGCCCCGGTCACCACCCAGGATTACAGAGAGGAAGAGGAAACGGAGCTGCTGTGGATTGTGGGAAGGACAGAGAGCCTGCTGCTAAAAATTATAACTTGTGGGAGATTTGGGCCCCAAAGAGACGTTGCCTATATTATAGATTGGCTCTGGGACTACATATCCCCCTGTAGAGAGGAAAAGGAAGGACTGTTGATGGACTTGAGGCAGATGTGGTGAGAACATTGTGGAAGACAGATTGTACTGCATACTGTTAGCAGAACATTTTGCCATCACAGCCGAGATGCAGAGAGACGGAGTAGCAAACATTTTTTTTGGTACATGAGAACACCACTGTCACTGACTGGTGCTGCCACCTGATCATTGGGAAGAACGCCATTGTCACTGACTGGTTGATTGTTGGGGAGAACGAAACAGTGGCTGACTGATGCTGCTGTCTGATCACTGGGGAAGATGCCACTGTGGCTGATTGGTGCTGCCATCTGATCATTAGGGAGAACACCACTGTTGCTGACTGGTCCTGCCGACTGATCATTGGGGAGAACACCATTGAGCTGCTGAAGAGAACAGCTGTCAGCCCAAGAGTTGGTGAGAGGCTACTGGCCAAACCCTACTGCATCCTATTTAAGAGGAACAGTATTGTTTGCTTGGGACACAGTGAAGGCACCTATACCCAGGTTAGGAGGGACCTATCTTGAGTGCTCTAACTCCGGATCTGGGCCCTAATGTGCTGGCCAGCAGCGAAAAGATTTAATACAGACTGGCAGACTATTATTAAAACATTGTGGTTTATTTACTAAAGGCAAATTCACTTTGCACTACAAGTGGACTTGGAAGTGCCGTCGCTGTAGATCTGAGGGGGACATGCAAGGAAAATAAAAAACAGCATTTTGCTTGTACATGAATGGGTGATAAAATCATCAGAGCTTCCCCTCATTTCAGATCTTCCCCTCAGATCTAAAGTGACTGCACTTCCAAGTGCACTTGTAGTGCAAAGTGGATTTGCCTTTAGTAAATCAACCCCATTGTCTCTTAGGCAAGACCATCCCTGGTATAGGGCTTAGAGGTAATCCTCTTGACAATTGGCTTATTATAAACAATATATACAATTCCCTACCACTTTATAAAGTTGTTTGAGGGTTGTTGCCATTTCCATTTCTCTGGTTGATGCATCTACTGTATATATTGTCACAAGAAACATCCTGTCTTCAGCCCGGGCGTGTCGGGAAAGCATTGTGCTGCTTACAGAGTTATGAGCTCTGGGAACAGAGAACCCAGGAAAATAGTGGCCCCCTTGGGGATAAGCACTACATAAGTATCATTTAAACAAGTTGCCTTACTTGATATCATCTATTCAAGCTATAGTTTTGGTTTTCAAATGGGGATACCCTTTAAATCACATACTAGCCTTCTTGTCTTTCTTACAGAATGCTGAAATCCATTAGTCCATGGTCGAAAATTGTTCCTTATCTAATTTTCCGTTTTTGCTGCTTACTCACTCGCTGATGCTACAAACACCACACCTTCTGCCTTCCACAGCAAAATATGCATTATCTAATCTTCACTCTACTGATGACTATTGGGCTGGCATTCGGGCAATTCAATTAGAAGCTTTTTGAGTTACATTTTTGTTTTGCTGGATTTAATCCATGTAAACCATTAAGGAGGCTGTGAACAAATTGATTTGCACATGCATCACATTTTCATCACGCATCACGTTTTCTTTTCCTTAATTGTTCGCTCTAAAGTTTTATTTGGAAAGTGAGGAGTTGCTGCATAAAGAAGGTGGAGTGCATGGCTTGATGTTCTCCTGGAGAGGTCATACAACAATAAGGCTCCATTCACACCATGCAGGTGTGACGGGGCGGAGGTTTGCTTTTTTGCATATTTTCCATGGGCTCCTGTGCGCTGGGCTGCCCTACCCATAGGAAACGCAGACAATAGGTCACTGACCCTTTTCCAAAATCATGCAAGGGCAGCACATCTCTGTGCATGTCGAGAAAAAAGCAAACAGTTTTCCTTGAGTTCCCGACAAACAGCTAAATGTAGATACCGATTTTTAAGGATGTTTGAGGCACAAGTCACACCATACAATTAAAATTCCCATCAATTTATTGCTAAATATATAACATTAAAAAAAAAAACGATAAAATTATTTATGATGATCTCCTTATCCCCAACTATCGTATTTTTCTAATACGTCAAACCATTTCTGACTATACTCAATGATCTTTTTGAAGGCTCAACGTGTTTCTTGGATCACATTCCACTTCTTGGCATTGCAGATGGCATAAATTATCAACTGATACAGGGGGATATAAATACAGGGGTGGATGGGCTCCCCTATTTGACATTCTGGGTCTCTGTGGAAGGACACAGAGCAAACTGGAGAGAAGCTGGACGATAGACGGTGATATAGAGGAAGTATTAGGTGCTTATGGGATAATGATATTAAAGTGGTTCTAAAGGTTGAAGGTTTTTTACCTTCATGCATTCTATGCATGAAGGTAAAAAACCTTCAGTATGTGCCTCCCGCTAATACTTGCCCAAGCCTGATCATGATCCAGCGATTTGCTCTGTCTCCTCATTGGCTGACAGACAGTAGCGGGAGCCAATCACAGCCAGTGAGAAGGAAGGCGGAGAGAGGCAGATCCCCGTTGTGTGTGTCTTATGGACAAGCAAAGCAGGGCTCGGGAGTGAGCATGCCCGAGTGCCCCCATAGCAAGCATCTTGCTGTGGGGGCATTCGACAGCGGGAAAGAGCCCAGAGCACCACCGGGGGACCCAAGAAGAGGAGGGTTGGGGCTGCTCTGTGCAAAACCATAAGTATAAGATTTTTTTTTGTTTTGTTTTAAATTTTAACCTTTAATATCAATTTTGAACAATATGTGTACCTAATTTGTTTCCCACTTTATATTTGGTAGCTTTTGGTTGTTGCTTTTTTAGGGAAATATTTATCTGATCAATGAGATCTATCTGGTCCTTACAGGCATACCCCACTTTTAAGTACACAATGGGGTTTATTTACTAAAGCTAGAAAGTGCAAAATCAGGCTCACTTCTGCATAGAAACCAATGAGCTTCCAGGTTTTATTACCAAAGCTTAATTGAACAAGCCGAGGTTAGAAGCTCATCGGTTTCTATGCAGAAGTGAGCTGGATTTTGCACTTTCCAGCTTTAAAAGTGGGGTATGCCTGTACTTAGTAAAGATACTCTATGGCAAGTAGGTGAATATGGGGTAAGGTTTTTGAGGGATTAAACTGCTTAAAAGTATTTACGTTACTAATACTATATATCTTACATCAGGGGGATAACACCCAATTTATAATAATAAATAGGCAACTTAAGGATATTTTCTATTATTATCCTATAAGGTTATAAATATCTCTATCCCCTTTCATAGTATAGAGTGTCCGTCTTGATTCCAGTATATAAATGAAGAACGGAGAGGTTGATCCTGGTATGTTATATGGAGTTGTCTTGTCTGCCCGATGTTGTACCCTTCTTATTTGGACCCTCCAAGTCATTGCAACTGACCCAATGGGATTTAGGGTACATAGCATAAAGATGTAACCAATAATTGTGGAAATGTAGAAACTAATGATTTGTTTTTTTTTTGTACTATTATAGATATGTTTTGAAATATCTCCAACATCTTCTCCTGAAGAAGTGGCTTGTAATCCAAGAAACACGTTGAACCTTCAAAAGGATTGTTGTCAAACTGATAAAGGATGGTTTGCTGTATTAGAAAAATAATACTGTAGTTGGAGATAATGAGATTATCATAAATGATTTTTATAGATTTTAAAATACTAACAATAAGTTACAAAGCCATCCACAACTCAGCTAAATCACTAGCCTAGTCTCAAAATACCAACCTAACCGTCCTCTTCGTTCCTCCCAAGACCCCCTGCTCTCTAGCTCCCTCATCACCTCCTCCCATATCTGCCTCCATGTCTTCTCCAGAGCCTCTCCCATCCTCTGGAATTCTCTACCCCAATCTGTCTGACTCCAAATCTATCCACTATTAGGCAATCCCTGAAATCTTTTCTCTTCAGAGACTCCACATAACAACTGTGCTTCTTCTATGTTCTTCATCAGCTCACCCCCCACAGCTATTATCCTTTTGTATCACTTGACCCTGTCTCCTAGATTGTAAGCTCTGATGAGTAGGGCCTTCTGAATCCTCCTGTATTGAATTGTATTGTATTTGTACTGTCTGCCCTAAGTGCTGCTCAAACTACCGGCATTATATAAATCCTGTATAATAAAAAATAATAATAATTATAATAATAATAAAAAATGAAAAAGGAAGAAAAATTTAAATGCAAGGAAAGCTAAAGGAACAAATAGAAGAGAAAGTTGTAAAATAAAAACAGAAAAGGGAATCAAAAGAAAGGCAAAAAAGGAAAAGAGAAGCAAAAAAAAAGCAAAATTAAAAAAGTTAGAATGGGAAAAAAAAGGAACGTAAAGGAAGGAGAATGGAGGGAGAGGAGGGTAGAGATGTAAAGGTTAAAGAAAGGAAGGAGAGAAGGAAAAAAGAAAGTGACACAATCTTATAGAACATTATCCTCTTGTGCAGGTTGTTTTGCCTCCCACTGTATAAGGAGGTTGTGTTTGTATGCTCTGGGTACAATAAACACACAGACACACAATGCTGTCTTTCATCTGCTCCTTTCCTGATATGGCTCAGCGCTCAGCAGATTCTGAAGGAACTGTCGCTCACAGGAGCCAGTTATCTTGTGGCATGGGCTCACAGGGAACACAGGCATACTACAGGAAAGGTGATACAACATATATAATACACAGAGATGACAGCTTCTCTCACGTATATCCGTCAGCGACAAGAGAGAATATATAACTAAAGAACGACTTGTTCCTGTAGGAGAAAAAAAATGTTACCAGGAAAAGTTTCTCTGTTTTCACTATAAAATATAACTCCTTCTTTCCAACATATCTGATATTTAATAGCAGAACAGTGAAATAATCACCTATGAAAAAAAATATATTTATTACGTTTTGTTCAGGCATGTTTGTATAGGTACTTGAAGTATCCATTGAACTGAATAGCATTTTAATTGCTAACAAGGGGGAATTGATGATGGCCGCATATCATTTTTTAATGTGAGGCCTTAAGTGGTCAACCTACGTAACATAGGCCACTCCTAACATCTCTATGCCAACCATTGAAAGGACATGAATTCTCCTCCAAGCTAATTTATTTAAAATGTTTTAATATTTTATATAAAAAAAAAAAAAAATGATGGTAAAAGGCTATTCCAACTATCCCCTATTAAAGGAAGAGTAACATTTATTTTAATTAGTCCTTGCGTTTTTTCCATTTCATCATGACAGGCTTAATCATAAGTATAGGAGTGGTCAGGGATGGGGAGTTACTTATATGCCCTGGTTACTCTTATTGTGGTATATTGTCTCCTTGAGATTGTGTGCATGGACGGTTTCCTTTGTCAACACCTAGAGTGTCACGAGAGAAGGACTCAGTCAGGAGTAGTGCCAAAACCTGGAGTGTCGGTAGAGGAAGACTCAGTCTGAAGTAGTGCCAACACCTGGAGCATCCGTAGAGGAGGACTCAGTCTTGAGTAGTGCCAACACCTGGAGCATCTGTAGAGGAGGACTCAGTCTGGAGTAGTGCCAACACCTGGAGCATCCATAGAGGAGAACTCAGTCTGGAGTAGTGCCAACACCTGGAGCATCCCTAGAGGAGGACTCAGTCTGGAGTAGTGCCAACACCTGGAGTGGCCCTGAAGGAGGACTCAGTTTGTAGTGGTGCCAACACCTGGAGTGTCCCTAGAGGAGGACCCAGTTTGGAGTGCTGCTAACACCTGGAGTGTTCGTAGAGGAGGACTCAGTTTAAATAGGCGCTGTTCATTGTTGAAGGACCCCCTGTAACATGGCAAGAAGGACTCTTCTGGGTTTACAACCTCTCAAAGCACTGGCCTGGGAGAGAAGGACCCTCTGTAGAAGGTACAATTTCACTTGGCAGGAGCATATTCAGTAATACAGGCTGAGATCAGTAGAGGAGATAGACAGTGAACAAAGCAGACAAGGGTAATTCGAAAGCAACGTCAGGTGAAAGCTGGGTCAATCACAGATCGAGTATCAGGATCAAGAACACAGGAGAAGGACTGAAGACCGTTCGGCAATGAGCTTTTGCAGAGTCCAGGTTTAAATAGCCTGCTTGGCAGCAGTGGACATGCGCATATGTCCACACGTGCGTGCGAGCATTCACGTGCTCATACATGCTTGCATTGATGGCTCATACAATGTTCCTGACAAACATATACTGTATATAATAGAGCCAGTAGTGTAAAACAAATGTGTTTCAAAGGAAATAGGCCATCACATTTCGGGGCCCAAACAAACCTCCTTCATCAGAGCTTTAGTGTCCAATTGACTTTCAGTAAAGATCCTGGGCACATTAATTAAAGTCAGGATAATATAACATGTGTGAATGCTTAAGTTAATATCAGAGCGGCCAACTCTATATTAATATCTATGTTTTGGGAATGGGGTGTCCAAAAAATTCATCTATGAGGGATAGTCAAGTGTCCACAAACGTTTGGATATATATTGAATACAAAAACATTTTTGTAAACTCCCAATTTGAAAATAGGGATATGACCACTGCCACGCCTACCCCTAGAATTGATGGTCATATAGCTGGCTCTGTGTTCATCACCTATAGCAGCCCCCTTTCTCATAAGGTAAGCAGGCATACCAGTATTAGGTTGCCCCCAGATCTTATACACAATTCTATAATGCCTTGCTACCACACCGGGGCAGGTGTAAGCTAAGCACAGCAAACAAGTACTTGTGGTTGACAGACAGGCAGAGTGGTCCAATAGCAATCCAAGTTCTGGGCAGGTAACATTCAGAGAGTACTCAGGATGAAATCCATTGTCAAATGACAGGCTGAGTTCAGTGAGTAGTCCAAAGTTCAATCTGAGGTCAATCACAAGGGAATCCAAACTAGTGGGCAGGCTGGGAATCAGGAAAAGGTAAGGTCAAGACACGGGAACAAGGCAGGCAAACAGGGAGATTAAAGCATGTGTTGCAAACACTTTCACAAGCATTTCACTAAAGGCTTGGCAGGCTTAAAACAGGTTTGGTCTCCACCCAGTGTCTACACCATTCACCCTGCAGGTGGACAGTCAGACAAGGAGAGTGCAGCTCAGCCAACATCAGGATGCTTGGATGAGATCTGCAGCTGCCAAGGAACAGGAGAGTTACACACTCCTGACAACCACAGCATACGAGGTGTGTCTAAAAGTTTGGTGAATGGTATCGGAAAATAAGCAAAACAGAAGACACAAACCAATTACCTTTATGGACCTTCAAAATAATCGCCATCTTTCGCAACACACTTTTGGCAACGTTCATAAAGCTTCTGGAAACCGTCAGCAAAGGCCTCTTTAGGAACTCATCGCAGAACCGCTGTCATACATTCTTGGATTGCCATTACGTCCGCAAAAAAAAAGGCGTCTTTTATGATGTTCTTCAGGCAGAGAAACAAAAAGCAGCCTGCAGGCACCAGATCAGGGGAGTGCGGTGGATGATCGAGAACAGGTAGGCCATGCTGAGCCAAGAATTCCAGATCGAACTGATAGTTAGTACAAGGTCTCACCCCCTGTGACGATGGTTCATAGAAAGGATGGATCCTGGTCACACATGGTAATTAAATCTACAGAGTGTTCCATGCATTTTGCTTTCTGTTCGTCTGTCAGCTTGTGCGGCACGAACCGGGAACAGATCTCCTGCTTACCCACATCTTTGAAGATGATGGTGCGCACTGTGTCCTTGCTAATGCCCAATTCCTCCTCCATCAGTCATAGAGTCAGTCGCCGATCTCGTGCCAGCATTTGTCGCACTCGCTTGATCATGTCTGGGGTTCTGCTTGTCGACCGCCGACCCGAGCGTGGCTCATCCTCAGTCGTTTATTTCCCATCACGAAAGCGGTTGAACCAGTTGTAAGCACATTTTCTGCTTACGGCTTCTGTCCCGTACAACTGCATTACAAACTAGTAAACTCTAATCTCAGTGGTACAAAATACTGAACTCAGAACTCTGCGGTACAGACTACTGATCTCTGTGGTACATAGCATTGAATTCTGAACTCTGCAGTGGAAACTACTAGACTCTGCGGTAAAAACTACTGAACTCTAATCTCTATGAGAAAAAAAAGTATTGCTCCACAGTTGCTCTATTACACTCTACCTCTCACACTGACTACGTTTGACTGCCCACATCGAGTTTACCCTGGTGGTCACGTGTACTCCAGGCTAGGTGGCGCTTCTCAATGGATCTCTGGATAGACATGTGCACGTGCGTGCGCCTGGCCCATGTTCCCATTGAGATATCAGGACTAGACATGGGCCGAACACCCCCCTGTTTGGTTCGCAGCAGAATTCCCAAACAGGGGAAATGTTCTAACCCGAACAACAAACCCCATTGAAGCCTATGGGAGCCAAACAAGAAAAATCAAAAGTGCCCATTTTGAAGGCTAATATGTAAGTAATTGGCCATAAAAGGGGTATAGGGGTCTGGGTACTGCACTGGGGGATATGTATCAATAAGATTTTTTTTTTTATAAAAACAATAGTTTTTTCAGGAGCAGTGATTTTAATTATGCTTAAAGTGCAACAATAAAAATGAAAAATTCCTTTAAATATAGTGCCTGGGGGGTCCCCTAATGTGCCTGAAAAGTGGCACATCTGTAGCATGCAAAGAACATGCTGCAGCAAAAATGACATTTATAAATACAAAAAAAATGAGTCAAATCCCATTTAAAATTACTCACTTGCAATTTCCCGCACCTGACTATTGGAAAAAAAATAAACAAAAATGGCGTGGGGTCCCCTCCAAAATCCATACCAGACCCTTATCCAGGTATGCAGCCTGGCAGGTCAGGAAAGGTGGCAAATGCCCCCCCCACTGAACCATATCAGGCCACATGCCCACAGCATAGGGGGGGTGCTTTTGGGGCGGGGGGCTCTGTGGGCAGGGGACTTAACAAAATCTGGAAGCCCCTTTAACAAGGAGGCCCCTAGATCCTGCCCCCCCATGTGAATGAGTATCGGGTACATAGTACCCCTATCCATTCACCAAAAAAGTGTCAAAAAGTAATAAACACAAGACACATTTTTTGACAAATCCTTTAATAAAAATTTAAAAAATAGTGTCCCTCGATGTAAATCCATTGTCAATCACGCCGCCCACCGAACCAAAAAATTAAACTGCTCTGCCTCCCGGGAGGCCTCCCACTGAATGCCAGCTCTGGACTTTGCATGCCTGCTCTGACATTTCTTATATAGGTTAGGGGCGGGCCACCTGACTACGTCACCCGATGACACCGCCCCCTTCTGACATCACAAACTGGTGCCTGCTGGGCATGTGATGTCAGAAGGGGTCAGTGCCACCAGGGGGGACCCCACATGTTTTTTTTTTATTTTGGCATGGGATTCCCCTCCAAATCCATACCAGATCCAAAGGGCCTGGTATGGACTGTGGGGAGGACCCCAAGCCACTTTGTTCTTTTTTTTATTGTTTAGCTGTCAGCGGGCTTCCCGACCCCACTCCTTAACAACCAGCTTATACAGCAAGGGCGGCCTGTCCATTAAGGGTGCACAGGCACCACCCCCCGTTCATCGTCCCCCATCCATGCGTCTGTCCCCTTTCAGGACACTGCCGCATGGATTCCAATGCGGGGGTGCTGTTTTTTTGATCCATCGATTGGAGCCAGAGGCTCTAATAGGCTTCAATATAGGGTGGGCTCAGGTCTCAGAGAGTGCGCTCTGATCCCACCCAGGTGTGTTACAACAGCGAATGAATATTCACTGTTGTAACACTGATCCTCCTTCCAGCCAATCAGGAAGCTGGTTTTGACACTGGTCAACCGATTGGCTGAAAGGACAGGCAATTCTATTGGATGCCTAGGAGGAGGAGGGGAGGAGCTGGAAGCCGATATGCAGGAGATGACACGGAGCTGCTGCACCACGCTGCCTGCTGCCTGCCACCCGCCGATGGGGTAAGTGCTGGACTGACCGACAAACGGCGGAGGGGTGGGTGCTGCTCGTGGGTGGGGGTGGGTGGTTTGTTTTCCGCCCCTTCCCCTAAAAAAAAAACACCAGCTGACACTGTTATACAGTGCCCTGATAGGGCAAAGCTTTTGGGCAAAGCTTTGCCCAATCAGGGCGCAGAATGCACTGTGCAGCACACAATGCATTACAGGGTGTTCGTCGTCCTGCAAATTCGGGTGTTCAGCGAGCGGCCGAACAAGTAAATGTTCGGCCCAAACTCACACTCGGGCCAAACCGTTTGCCCACCCGTAATCAGGACCATTCACTGAAATTTTTAGACACACCTCCTAATGGTGATGATAACTTGGACTAAACTACTTGAAGTATGCTCCTGTGCTGGAGCTTCTTGCTGTGCTATATAACACCCTGGAAACTATAAAAGGCCTTTGCATTGCTAAAGAGAAGGATTGGTTTTCTCATAATTAGCTACTTGGAAAAAAATGCATTTAACTCCGCAATTTCATAATACCGGAATATCAACCCCAACATCTCTCCATCCGTAGAGATGTCAAATGATTTGATAATTTTGAAAGCCCGGCTGATAGAGTTTACTTGATAACATGATTTAGCAATCCCCGCTGCAGATATTGATGTAGCGGATTAATAAAATCCTTAGACAGGATTTTCAGCCCTATTGTAAGTCATTTATTTCCTGCGCAGAGCTCGCCGTCCAAGGCTGCTGTCTAAGTAATGCAGATTCACGTATGAAAAATGCTTTCTTATTTCGCTTTCTCAAACAAATGGCGCTATAAGAATCGCTCATTCGCGGCATCCTCCGGTTTCACAATATTGACAGTAGTAGAGGAGGTGTTAGGACATGACAAGATGTTTAAAGATCTGTCGTAGTTTCCTCCTGTCTAATAGGAAAAATATTACAATAAAATATACTGCAAGTTTATGTACAATTCAGTATTGTATTTAATGTTGTCAGTGATTTTTTTTTCTGTATCTCTCTTTGTTTTGCTCTTCCTGTCCCTTTCTCTCTCTTCATTTCATTTTCTTTCTCTTTCTTTCGAATTCAATTGGTAGGAGTAAATACATTTTAGCATTACAAAATCAGTTGATGAGTTATTATGGACTGGATTGGGAATGGAAAAGAGGAGTTAAAGGAGATCTAAAAAAGAACTAAAAATTGTATTCCCCCTATGTGTGTGGGGGAAAAAATACATACATACATTTCATTTGGGTACAGAGTTGCATAAAGTAGCACAGTGCTGAAAAGCAAACAATGGCCTGGTCATGAAAAGGGTGAGTAAGGCCCCTTTCACACGAGTGTCATCCGTTCAGACATGTTGCTAAGAAAACACAGATTCCTTCTTTTTCTTCCTTCCCTTGCCTTCCTTTCTTTCTCTCTTTCTTTTCCTTCCTTCCTTCCTTCCTTCCTTCCTTCCTTCCTTCCTTCCTTCCTTCCTTCCTTCCTTCCTTCCTTCCTTCCTTCCTCTCTCCCTCCCTTCCTTTCCCTTTCTTTCTTTCTTTCTTTCTTTCTTTCTTTCCTTTCTTTCTTTCTTTCTTTCTTTCTTTCTTTCTTTCTTTCTTTCTTTCTTTCTTTCTTTCTTTCTTTCTTTCTTTCTTTCTTCTTTCCTTCCTTTCCTTTCTCTCTCTTTCTTTCCCTTCCTTCCTTCCTTCCTTCCTTCCTTCCTTCCTTCCACTCTCCATCCCCTCCGGTTTTCCTTTCCTTTCCTTTCCTTTCCTTTCCTTTCCTTTCCTTTCCTTTCCTTTCCTTTCCTTTCCTTTCCTTTCCTTTCCTTTCCTTTCCTTCCTTTCCTTTCTTTTCTTCCTTCATCCTTCTTTTCTTCCTCCCTTCCTTCTTTCCCTTCATTCTTTCTTTCCTTCCTTCCTTCCTTCCTTCCTTCGTTTCTTCCTGCCCTTCCTTCTTTTCTTCCTCCTCTTCCTTCTTTCCCTTCATTCTTTCTTTCCTTCCTTCCTTCTTTTCTTCCTGCCTTCCTTATTTTCTTCCTTCCTTCCCTTCCTTCCTTCCTTCCTTCCTTCCTTCCTTCCTCTTCCTTCCTTCCTTCCTTCCTTCCTTCCTTCCTTCCTTCCCTTTTCTCCTTCCTTCTTTATCTTCTTCCTTCCATTCCCTTCCCTTCTCTCCCTCTCTCTCTATCTCTCTTTCCTCTCTTTCTCTCTCTCTCTCTCTCTTTCTCTCTCTCTCTCTCTTCTCTTCTCTCTCTCTCTATCTCTCTCTCTCTCTCTCTTCCCTCTCTCCCTCCCTTCCTTTCCTTTCCTTCTTTTCTTCCATCATATACCGCTTCCTCCAGTCTGAATATAGATATTAGATATTATAGCCGCATATTACAACCAAGAACTAGGCAGGACTCATTTGGCTGCAAAGCTGGAACTTGAACTGTTTATTTGAACACAGGAGCACACAGATATACACTTGGGAAGGGGGTTCCCCCTTCTGAGTCATATTACCCTTACAATAAAAACTATAATCAGAAACATAAATTAACATGAGCTAATTAACTAGTCATTTAAACTAGGTGACTCAGAGGTTTGACCTTTTAGGTCAGACTTGTCTACTCCTAGCTCACAAACTACAATACACATTATCATAAGTATAAACACAGAACTCCTTCAGACAATAGCAGACCTACTTACAATAAACACATTATGGCAGGGGGCCCCAGACAGGTGGCTTGCTGAGTGATCAGCGTCTGCTATGAGTCCCACACTGGCAGAGACCATCATGGCCCTTTTAATAATGTCCTTTTGCATTACATAACAGAACATCTTCCTAAATGCTCGTAGCTCCCTCAAATGCCAGGACCCCATAGTCGGTAGGCAAGAGGCTAGCATTCAGTCCCCCTCAAAAGCCTCTGTCCCGGTGAATCTATCACATCTTCCTTCCTTCCTTCCTTCCTTCCTTCCTTCCTTCCTTCCACTCTCCATCCCCTCCGGTTTTCCTTCCTTTCCTTCCTTTCCTTTCCTTTCCTTCCTTCTTTCCTTTCCTATCCTTTCTTCCTTCTCCTTCATCCTCTTTCTCCCTTCCCTTTCCTTTCTCTTTCCTCTCTTCTTTCTTCCTTTCTTCCTTCATCTTCTTTTCTTCCTCCCTTCCTTCTTTCCCTTCATTCTTTCTTCCTTCTTCCTTCTTTTCTTCCTTCTTTCTTCCTGCCTTCCTATTCTTCCTCTTCCTTCCTCTTCCTTCTCCCTTCCTTCTTTCCCTTCCATCTTTCCTTCCATCCTTCTTTTCTTCCTTCCTCATCCTGCCTTCCTTATTTCCTTCCCTTCCTTCCTCCTTCCTTCCTTCCCTTCCTTCCTTCCTTCCTTCCTTCCTCCTTCCTTCTTCCTCCTTCCTTCCTTCTCCTTTTCTCCTTCTTCTTTATCTTCTCCTTCCATTCCCTTCCCTTCTCTCCCTCTCTCTCTATCTCTCTTTCTCTCTTTCTGTCTTTCTCTCTCTCTCTCTCTCTCTCTCTCTTTCTTTCCCTCTCTCCCTCCCTTCCTTTCCTTTCCTTCTTTTCTTCTTCATATACTGCTTCCTCCAGTCTGAATATAGAATATTAAGATATTATAGCCGCATATTACAACCAAGAACTAGGCAGGACTCGTTTGGCTGCAATATACACTTGAGAAGGGGGTTCCCCCCTTCTGATCATATTACCCTTACAATAAAAACTATAATCAGAAACATAAATTAACATGAGCTAATTAACTAGTCATTTAAACTAGGTGACTCAGAGGTTTGACCTTTTAGGTCAGACTTGTCTACTCCTAGCTCACAAAACTACAATACACATTATCATAAGTATAAACACAGAACTCCTTCAGACAATAGCAGACCTACTTACAATAAACACATTATGGCAGGGGGCCCCAGACAGGTGGCTTGCTTATGATCAGCATCTGCTATGAGTCCCACACTGGCAGAGTGCTTGTAGCTCCCTCAAATGCCAGGACCCATAGTCGGTAGGCAAGAGGCTAGCATTCAGTCCCCTTCAAAAGCCTCTGTCCCGGGTGAATCTATCACAATCTTCTTCCTTCCTTCCTTCCTTCCTTCCTTCCTTCCTTCCTTCTTCCTTCCTTCCTTCCTTCCTTCCTTCCTTCCTTCCTTCCTTCCTTCCTTCCTCTCTCCATTCCCTCCTCTCTCCCTCTTTTCCTTTCCTTTCCTTTCCTTTCCTTTCCTTTCCTTTCCTTCCTTTCCTTTCCTTTCCTTTCCTTTCCTTTCTTCCTTCCCTCCTCTCTCCCTTCCTTCCTCTCTCCCTCTTTTCCTTCTCTCTTTCCTCCCTTATTTTTCTTCCTTCCTTCCTTCCTTCCTTCCTTCCTTCCTTCCTTCCTTCCTTCCTTCCTTCCTTCCTTCCTTCCTTCCTTCTTTCCTCTTCCTTCTTTCTTTCTTCTTCTTTCTTTCTTTCCTTTCTTTCTTTCTTTCTTTCTTTCTTTCTTTCTCTTTCTTTCTTTCTTTCATTTCTTTCTTTCTTTCTTTCTTCTTTCCATCCCTTCCTTTGCTTTTTATTACTTTCCTTTTCTATTCCTTCCTTCCTTCCTTCCTCCCTCCCTCCCTCCCTCCCTTCCTTCCTTCCTTCCTTCCTTCCTTCCTTCGCCTTTCTTTCTTCCTTCCTTCCTTCCTTCCTTCCTTTCTCTCCTTCTAATCCTCCTCAATTTTCTGTATAAAACAATCTCATCTTTATTATCTCAGGAACGTTCTCCTCTGGTCTCTTCAACATTTTTTGCTTTATCACTTCTATTTCAAGTTGTCGTGACAGCTAGATATAACTTTATCGCAATTAGCAAAAAGTAATGAGAAAAGAGAATGAGAGAAATATTACAATCAGTATTTCCAGTGAAAATGATGCATTGTACCTAAACAGCAAGTAAATACATCATTCAAGGACAAGAAGTTCAAAATCTTTTTATGAAAAATCAATTCTTCAGTATTTTCAAGCCAATTTTATTATACGTTAGGTTCAATTAAAAAAATGAACATGCCACAAAAAGAAAACTTGTTTTTGAAAAAGTGACAGTTAAGTTCATTTTAGTCCAAAAGGATATGATAATTATAGTCACATGTCTAAAATAACAATATTTACCTTTTGTGAATTTGTTGTTTTATATATTTAATTATTTTTGTCTCCCTTTTATAAATTGTTTACTTCTCCCCCCCCCCCCCCCGCCCCCCGCCGCAATCTCTAGGGACAGGAGACTGCAGATTCCAAAGAACAAAAACAATAGAGCTGTGCCTGATACAAAACTGTCTAGGCCAAACTTTCAATTTTGAGTGGAAGATATGGTCATTTTAACTGCATTTTTTATTAAGCTATGTTGGAAAATCTCTCCTGTTGTAAGTCACACTGAGTGCACCTGCTGGTCGCTTTACTTTGTATATACATATATACAGTGGAACCTCGGATTACGAGCATAATCCGTTCCAGGAGAATGCTCGTAATCCAAAGTACTTGCATATCAAAGCGAGTTTCCCCATTGAAGTCAATGGAAACGAAAATAATTTGTTCCGCATTGACTTCAATGGCATGCAATACCGCATGTGGCCAGAGGGTGGGGAGGCACTGGAGAGCCTCGGAAACGGCCAGAAAGGCCCGAGGACACCTCGGCTGACCTTGGCAAAACTCGGAAAGACTCCACTCCTCAGGTTTGCCGATGTCAGCCGAGCTGTCCTCGGGCCTTTCCGTGCATTTCCGAACAGCGCGCGCTCGGTGCCTGCTCGGCCTCCGGCGCCCCCCCACCTCAGGCCAAATGGGGCACTGCACACGCTTTGACCTGAATCATGACAAGACTCACAAACCGAGTTACGATTTTTAAAAATACAGTGCTCGTATTGCAAAACGCTCGTTAACTGCGTTACTCGCAATCCAAGGTTCCACTGTACAGTATCTCACAAAAGTAAGTACACCCCTCACATTTTTGTAAATATTTTATTATATCTTTTAATGTAACAACACTGAAGAAATCCAAATAACAAACAAAAAGCTGCGTTATAAAGGTTGAATGGTAGATGTAAATAAAACAATTCGGTCACATCTAAATAAGATATTATGCACCCACTATAACGTGACCACCAGTGACAAATATATAAAATGTCAGAATGAAAAACATGGATAAATGAATAAGTTCAGTCCACTTCAGAGGAATAAAAGAAGAAGGTTCACTGGCAGAACGGTCCTTCAAATGTTGGCTAGACCAGCATCCATACGGTGTAAATCATGCAACCGTAACACCCAGAAGAACATGGTGACAGAAGGGTTCCTCCACCAATAAAAATACTGCCCCTTACCAACAACACTGAAGAAATGCCACATTGCTACAATGTAAAGTAGTGTAGTGTAAAGTAAACCGCTGGCAACAAAAGTGAGTACAACCCAAAGTGAAAGTGTCCAAACTGGGCCCAATTAGCCATTTTCCCTCCCCGGTGTCATGTGAGTCGTTAGTATTACAAGGTCTCAGGTGTAAATATGGAGCAGGTGTGTTAAATTTGGTGTTATCGCTCTCACTCTCTCATACTGGTCACTGGAAGTTCAACATGGCACCTCATGGCAAAGAACTCTCTGAGGATCTGAAAAAAAAAGAATAACTGTTGCTCTACATAAAGATGGCCTAGGAAGATTGCCAAGACCCTGAAACTGAGCTGGTGGCCAAGACCATACAGATGTTTAACAGGACAGGTTCCACTCAGAACAGGCCTTACCATGGTCAACCAAAGAAGTTGAGTGCACATGCTCAGCGTCATATCCAGAGGTTGTCTTTGGGAAATAGACATATGAGTGCTGCCAGCATTGCTGCAGAGGTTGAAGGGGTGGGGGGTCAGCCTGTCAGTGCTCAGACCATATGTCACACACTGCATCAAATTGGTCTGCATGGCGGTTCTCCCAGAAGGAAGCCTCTTCTAAAGATGATGCACAAGAAAGCAGTTTGCTGAAGACAAGCAGACCAAGGACATGGATTACTGGAACCACGTCCTGTGGTCTGATGAGACCAAGATAAACGTTATTGGTTCAGATGGTGACAACCGTGTGTGGCGGCAACCAGGTGAGGAGTACAAAGACAAGTATGTCTTGCCTACAGTCAAGCATGGTGGTGGGAGTGTCATGGTCTGGGGCTGCATGAGTGCTGCCGGTACTGGAGAGCTACAGTTCATTGAGGGAGATTGAAGACTGGAAAAATGTTGCCTGGTCCGATGAGTCTCTATTTCAGCTGCAACATTCAGATGGTGGGGTCAAAATTTGGGTAAATAACATGAAAGCATGGATCTATCCTGCCTTGTTTCAATGGTTCAGGCTGGTGGTGGTGGTGTAATGGTGTGGGGGATATTTTCTTGGCACACTTTGGACCCCTTAGTACCAATTGAGCATCATTTAAATGCCACGGCCTACCTGAGTATTGTTGCTGACCATGTCTATCCCTTAATGACTACAGTGTCCCCATCTTCTGATGGCTCTTTACAGCAGGATAATGGACCATGTCACATAGCTCCAATCATCTCACCACTGGTTTCTTGAACATGACAATGAGGTCACTCTACTCCAATGGCCTCCACAGTTACCAGATCTCAACCCGATAGAGCACCTTTGGGATTTGGTGGAACGGGAGATTCACATCATGGATGTGCAGCCGACATTCTGAAGGCAAAAGGGGGTCCAACCTGGTACTAGCAAGGTGTACTTAATAAAGTGGATAAAGTATATATATATATATATATATATATATTAGGGATGAGCTTCGTGTTCGAGTCGAACCCATGTTCGACTCGAACATCGGCTGTTCGATCGTTCGTCGAATTGCGAACGATATGGGCCGTTCACGCCAAATTCGTGTGGCGCGTCACGGCCCATAATTCACTGCGGCATCGCAGTGCATAGCTTGCTGATGATTGGCCAAGCATGCACTATGACCCGCATGCTTGGCCAATCACAGCGCCGCCTGAACAGAGAGCCGTAATTGGCCAAAGCCAAGGAGGCTTTGGCCAATTATGGCTCAGGGGATTTAGTACACGCCCCACACTATATAAGGCCGCCTGCACAGCGGCCCTGTGTAGTGTGTGTTCCGGCGTTCATTGAGAGAGAGAGAGAGACAGACAGTGACATTTGATTTGAGTTAGATAGATTAGGCAGAACAGTCAGTCAGTTAGCTGCACTTGCAGTGTATTATGTATATATATGCATCCCAGGTGTTGCATATATATATATATATATATACACTGTATTCAGTTTAGCTAGATCCGTTCTTGTTATCTTCCTACTGACAGGCAGGCTTGTCTTGTTACAGTATTTACAGCTACCTGAAGAAAATTACTGGTGTTCCTTTGATCCTATTAGTACCACTGTCAGGCAGCTAGACTATTTACAGTTAGTGCAGTGCGTCCTGCTCACCGTGTTCCGCTAAACCTACAAGTTAGTGGGGTGCGTCCTGCTCACAGTGTTCAGCTAGATCCGTTCCTGTTATCTTCCTACTGACAGGCAGGCTTGTCTTGTTACAGTATATACAGCTACCTGAAGAAAATTACTGGTGTTCTTTTGATCCTATTAGTACCACAGTCAGGCAGCTAAACTATTTACAGTTAGTGCAGTGCGTCCTGCTCACAGTGTTCAGCTAAACCTACAAAAGTTAGTGGGGTGCGTCCTGCTCAGTGTTCAGCTAAACCTTCAAGTTAGTGGGGTGCGTCCTGCTCACAGTGTTCAGCTAAACCTACAAGTTAGTGGGGTGCGTCCTGCTCACAGTGTTCAGCTAAACCTACAAGTTAGTGCAGTGTGTCCTGCTCACAGTGTTCAGCTAGATCCGTTCCTGTTATCTTCTTACTGACAGGCAGGCTTGTCTTGTTACAGTATATACAGCTACCTGAAGAAAATTACTGGTGTTCTTTTGATCCTATTAGTACCACAGTCAGGCAGCTAGACTATTTACAGTTAGTGCAGTGCGTCCTGCTCACAGTGTTCAGCTAAACCTACAAAAGTTAGTGGGGTGCGTCCTGCTCAGTGTTCAGCTAAACCTTCAAGTTAGTGCGGTGCGTCCTGCTCACAGTGTTCAGCTAAACCTACAAAAGTTAGTGGGGTGTGTCCTGCTCAGTGTTCAGCTAAACCTTCAAGTTAGTGGGGTGCGTCCTGCTCACAGTGTTCAGCTAAACCTACAAGTTAGTGTGGTGCGTCCTGCTCACAGTGTTCAGCTAAACCTACAAGTTAGTGTGGTGCGTCCACCTCACAGTGTTCAGCTAAACCTACAAGTTAGTGCAGTGCGTCCTGCTCACAGTGTTCAGCTAAACCTACAAGTTAGTGGGGTGCGTCCACCTCACAGTGTTCAGCTAAAGCTACCTGTAGAAGGTTGGTGGTGTTCTCATACTACAGGCAGGCAGTTGATTTTGCTAGCTGCAGTATCAGTACATATATATATATATCTATATGTTATCTTCTTACTGACAGGCAGGCTTGTCTTGTTACAGTATATACAGCTACCTGAAGAAAATTACTGGTGTTCTTTTGATCCTATTAGTACCACAGTCAGGCAGCTAGACCATTTACAGTTGGTGCAGTGCATCCTGCTCACAGTGTTCAGCTAAACCTACAAGTTAGTGGGGTGCGTCCTGCTCACAGTGTTCAGCTAAACCTACAAGTTAGTGTGGTGCGTCCACCTCACAGTGTTCAGCTAAACCTACAAGTTAGTGCAGTGCGTCCTGCTCACAGTGTTCAGCTAGATCCGTTCCTGTTATCTTCTTACTGACAGGCAGGCTTGTCTTGTTACAGTATATACAGCTACCTGAAGAAAATTAACGGTGTTCTTTTGATCCTATTAGTACCACAGTCAGGCAGCTAGACTATTTACAGTTAGTGCAGTGCGTCCTGCTCACAGTGTTCAGCTAAACCTACAAGTTAGTGGGGTGCGTCCTGCTCACAGTGTTCAGCTAAACCTACAAGTTAGTGGAGTGCGTCCAGCTCACAGTGTTCAGCTAAACCTACAAGTTAGTGTGGTGCGTCCACCTCACAGTGTTCAGCTAAACCTACAAGTTAGTGTGGTGCGTCCACCTCACAGTGTTCAGCTAAACCTACAAGTTAGTGGGGTGCGTCCTGCTCACAGTGTTCAGCTAAACCTACAAGTTAGTGGGGTGCGTCCATCTCACAGTGTTCAGCTAAAGCTACCTGTAGAAGGTTGGTGGTGTTCTCATACTACAGGCAGGCAGTTGATTTTGCTAGCTGCAGTATCAGTACATATATATATATATATATATATATATATATATATATATATATATATCCCAGCTTAGTGCAGCTACAGGCCATTAGTATGTCTGGAAGGCCAAGAAGGAGAGGCAGACAGTCACAAGCCAATAAGAGAGGGCAAGCAGGCTCTGTGTCTAGTGCTGGTCATGGAGACGGTGCATCCTCATCAGCATGTGGCTGTGGGACACGCTTGGGCTTTTTTTCGGCAGCTGGTCGTGTTGAGCCACAACATGCGGTAGACTTGGTCGAGTGGATGACCAAGCCGTCCTCATCCTCTCTCACCCATGCCCAGGGTACTTTGTCTGGCAAAGCAGCGGCCTCTTCCCTCGGCTCAATGTCATCAGTGACTCCTTCCCTAGCCCCACCATGTCCTCCTGAGGAGTCCCTCGAACTGTTTGACCACAGTGTTGGGTACATGCTCCAGGAGGATGCCCAGCGTTTGGAAGGCTCTGATGATGATACTGAGCTCGATGAAGGCAGTAACACGAGCACGGACAGAGGGGGTGCCCAAGAAGGACAGCAATCTGGCAGTCATGCTCCCCCTGCTGCAGCATACTGCCAGGTTTGCTCCAGTGATGAGGAGGGAGGGGATGATGAGGTCACTGACTCAACGTGGGTGCCTGATAGGAGAGAGGAGGAGGAGGAGGAGGCGGCACATCACCAACAAGGCAGGATGCCCTCCAGGGGCCAGCCTAAGGGCAGCACATTGACTGCATCACACCCCAAAGCTCCACATGTGCAGGGCGCTGCAGTCTCTGCGCGTTATTCAAAAAGTTCTTTGGTGTGGGCCTTTTTTGAGATGAGTGCATCAGATCGCACCGCTGCTATTTGCAACATATGTCTCAAGCGTATCTCGTGTGGCCAAAACATCTCCCGCTTGGGTACCACATGCTTGACCAGACATATATTGACCTGCCATGCAGTTCGTTGGCAAGCGTATCTAAAAGACCCACACCAAAGAACAAAGAGGACCTCTCCTTGCTCCTCATCAGCTGAGATCTCCAACCCCACTATACATTCAGTCCTCTCTGAGACCTGCACTGAGAGGAATGAAGGTGTAGAATTAGGTGTGTCACAGCCAAGTACTTGTGGGCAATCTGCTTTTGGTACACCGACGTCAGATTGTACCAGGCAAATTTCCCTGCCCCAGCTGCTGCACCGCCGAAAGAAGTTTGCTCCCAGCCATCCACATGCGCAGCGGTTGAATGCTAGCTTGGCAAAATTGCTAGCACTTCAACTGCTGCCTTTTCAGTTGGTAGACTCTGCCCCCCTCCGTGAGTTTGTGGAATGTGCGGTTCCTCAGTGGCAGGTACCTAAACGCTACTTTTTCTCACGGAAGGCGATTCCGGCTCTCTACCGGCATGTGGAAGGCAATGTCCATGCCTCGCTGGACACGGCGGTCAGCGGTAAGGTGCATATTACTGCTGACTCATGGTCCAGCAGGCATGGACAGGGACGTTACTTAAGTTTCACGGCGCATTGGGTGACTCTGCTGGCAGCTGGGAAGGATGCAGGACAAGGTGCAGTAGTGTTGGAGGTTGTTCCGCCACCACGCCTCCAAAATGCTAATGATTATGACACACCTCTCTCCTCCACCCCCTCCTCTTCTTCTTCCTCCATGGCCTCTTCCTGTGCTTTGTCCTCAGAACCAGCGGTGCTCCGTAGCCATTCAAGGGGCTACGCAAGTACGCAGGCCAAAAGATGCCATGCGGTGCTTGAGCTGGTGTGACAGGAGCCACACTGGGACAGAGGTTCTGTCAGCTCTGCAGGGGCAGGTTCAGAGGTGGTTGACGCCACGCCAACTTAAGGCAGGAATGGTGGTTTGCGACAATGGCACCAACCTCCTCTCTGCCCTCCGACAGGGACAAATGACCCATGTGCCCTGTTTGGCTCACGTCCTTAACTTGGTGCTGCAGCGGTTCTTGGGCAGGTACCCGGGCTTACAGGATGTCCTGAGGCAGGCCAGGAAAGTCTGTGTGCATTTCCGCCGGTCATATAATGCCAGTGCTCGGCTGACGGACCTCCAAAAGGAGTTTAACCTGCCCAAGAACCGCCTAATCTGTGACATGCCCACCAGGTGGAACTCAACGTTGGCCATGCTGCAGCGGCTGCACACGCAGCAGAGGGCCATCAATGAGTACCTGTGCGACTATGGCACCAGGACAGGGTCAGGGGAGCTTGTTTTTTTTTCCTCACGCCAGTGGGCCATGATCAGGGATGCATGCACTGTCCTGTCACCATTTGAGGAGGCCACGAGGATGGTGAGCAGTGACAGTGCATGCATCAGTGACACTGTCTCCCTTGTCCAACTGTTGGAGCACACGCTGCGTGGAATAATGGACAGGGCACTTGAGGCAGAACAGAGGCAGGAAGAGGAGGACTTCCTTAGCTCTCAAGGCCCCCTTTATCCAGACAGTGTTTCTGCATGCCCGCCGATCACACAGGAAGAGGACGAGGAGTAGGAGGAGGAGGAGGAAGATTGTGTCAGTATGGAGGTGGAGCCTGGCACTCAGCATCAGCAGCAGTCTTTAAGGGATCAGTCCCAAGAAACACATGGACTTGTACGTGGCTGGGAGGAGGTGGCTGCGGACCATGTCGTCCTTAGTGACCCAGAGGACTCCGGACCGAATGCCTCAGCAAACCTACTCTGCATGGCCTCCCTGATCCTGCAAAGCCTGCGTAAGGATCCTCGTATTCGTGGTATCAAGGAGAAGGACCAATACTGGCTGGCAACCCTCCTTGATCCACGTTACAAGGGTAAGGTTGCGGACCTTATCTTGCCATCGCAGAGGGAGCAGAGGATAAAACATCTTCGGGAGGCCTTGCAGAAAGGTCTGTGCAACGCGTTCCCAGAGACTGGGAGGTTACAAACTCCTGTTTCTGGACAAGGTGTTGCTGAGGCTTCGGTCAGTCAAAGAAGGAGCGGTGGAGAAGGTGGCCGTCTGACCGATGCGTTCAGACAATTTTTTGGTCCGCAGCCCCAAGGTATGATCGGTTCCAGCAACCATCGCCAGCGTCTGTTTTACATGGTGCAGGAATACCTAGGGGCAAGATCAGACTTGGACACCTTTCCCACCGAAAATCCTCTGGGTTACTGGGTCTTGAGGATGGATCACTGGCCAGAGCTTGCACAGTATGCATTTGAGCTACTGGCCTGTCCTGCATCCAGCGTTCTTTCGGAACGCACATTCAGTGCTGCTGGAGGCTTTGTAACCGATCACAGGGTGCGTCTGTCCACCGACTCGGTCGATCGACTGACCTTCATAAAAATGAATCAGTCTTGGATCACCACCAGCTACCAAGCACCTGATGCTGATGTAACCGAATAATTTTTTTTTAAATCTCAGATCCCTTCAAAGACTGCCTATGCTGATGCTGAGTGACTATCCCTGAGTAATTATCCTCTTCCTCCTCAATCATCACGCTGATAGCTTGAAAGAACATTTTTGGTTCTGGGCGCCACCACCAATGCCTAAGGCACAATTTTTCAGCCCCTGTTTAACAGGGGCATGTGATTACAATTTTTGATGCAATACTTTGCAGCAGGGCTCGTTCCTGCGTTCCAACTAGAGTGTCTGTGAGGGGTTGCAGTGTTGTAGCACCAGCACCAGTGCCTAAGGCCCAATTTTTCTGCCCCTGTTTAACAGGGGCGTGTAATTACAATTTTTGTTGCAATACTTTGCAGCAGGGCTCGTTCCTGCGTTCCAACTAGAGTGTCTGTGAGGGGTTGCAGTGTTGTAGCACCAGCACCAGTGCCTAAGGCCCAATTTTTCTGCCCCTGTTTAACAGGGGCGTGTAATTACAATTTTTGATGCAATACTTTGCAGCAGGGCTCGTTCCTGCGTTCCAACTAGAGTGTCTGTGAGGGGTTGCAGTGTTGTGGCACCAGCACCACCACCACCACCAAAGGCCCAATTTTTCTTCCCCTGTTCAACAGGGGCATGTAATTACAATTCTTGATCTAATATTTCACAGCAGGGCCCATTTCTGCACCCACCAAGAGCGAGTGAGGACTTACAGTGTTGTGGCACCAGCACCACCACCACCAAAGGCCCAGTTTTTCTGCCCCTGTTCAACAGGGGCATGTAATTACAATTCTTGATCTAATATTTCACAGCAGGGCCCTGTGAGGGCTTACGTTGTTGTGGCCACAACAACACCTAAGGGCCAAATTTATGCTGAGTTTATAGGGCAGGCCCCTACTTTCAAACATCTAACTTACAAACGACTCCTACTTGCAAACGGAAGGAGACAACAGGAAGTGAGATGAAATCTACCCCTAGGAAAGGAAATTCTCTCCTGTAAGAGTTAATATGGGAAAAACATTTCTCCTTTCCACTGATGCTTTCCAATCCTTGTTCCACAAAAAAACCCAAATTTTCAAAAAACATTTGTCATTGGGACAAAAAGTGAGGTGAAATCTTCTAAAGAGGAGGAAAGACAGCAAAACAAATGTCACAGGGGTGATAACCCTTCCCTATGTTTTCCAAAAAGCTTAAAAAAGATTTTTTGGCTGGAGCTAAACACGTTAAAAATGTACCCGTTCAAAATGACAAACAGATTCTACTTAACAACAAACCTACAGTCCCTGTCTTGTTTGCACCGCCTGTATACTGCTGTTCAGAGTATATAGAGCCTTGTGGCCCCACACCTTTCCTTATTTTAATTTGGGTGCGGGGTTCCCCTTAATATCCATACAAGACCCAAAGGGCCTGGTAATGGACTGGGGGGTACCCATGCCGTTTGTCTCACTGATTTTCATCCATATTGCCAGGACCCGACATTACATTAAACCCACAAGCAGTTTTAAATTAGATTTTTTCCTTTAAAAATGACATTTGGTGCAGGGACTGTTCTAAACACGGGAAACACGCGCCACTTTACAGGCATACTATAGACACCCCCCAGGTACGATATTTAAAGGAATATTTCACTTTTTTTTTTTTTTTACTTTAACCATCATTAAAATCACTGCTCCCGAAAAAACAGCCGTTTTTAAAAGTTTTTTTTTCATTGATACATGTCCCCTGGGGTAGCAACCGGGTCCCCAAATCCTTTTTAGGACAATACCATGCAAATTAGCCTTTAAAATGAGCACTTTTGATTTCGAACGTTCGAGTCCCATAGACGTCAATGGGGTTCTAACGTTCGTGCGAATTTTCGGTCCGTTCGCAGGTTCTGGTGCGAACCGAACCGGGGGGTGTTCGGCTCATCCCTAATATATATATATATATATATATATAGCTACCAAAAGTATTGGGGCACCTGCTTTTACATACACAGGAACTTTAATGGCATCCCAGTATTAGTCCATAGGGTTTAATATTGAATTGGCCCACCCTTTGCAGCTATAACTTCAACTCTTCTGGGAAGTCTGTCCACAAGGTTTAGGAGTGTGTCTATGGGAATGTTTGACCATTCTTCCAAAAGCGCATTTGTGAGGTCAGGCACTGATGTGGACAAGAAGGCCTGGCTCATTAATTCATCCCAAAGGTGTTCTATCACATTGAATTCAGGACTCTGTGCTGGCCAGTCAAGTTCCTCCACCCCAAACTCGCTCATCCATGTCTTTATGGATCTTGCTTTGTGCACTGGTCCAAATCATTTGGTGGAGGGGGGACTATGGTGTGGGATTGTTTTTCAGGGGTTGGGCTTGGCCCTTTAGTTTCAGTGAAGGGAACTCTTAAGGCGTCAGCATACCAGGACATTTTGGATAATTTCATACTCCCAACTTTGAGCGAACAGTTTGGGGATGGCCCCTCCCTGTTCCAACATGACTGCGCACCAGTGCACAAAGCAAGGTCCATAAAGATATGGATGGGGTTGAGGAACTTGACTGGCCTCACCTCTCCCAGATAGGACACCTTTGGGATGAACTAGAATAGAGACATGTCTTCTCAACCAACATCAGTGCCAAATAGTGTCAAATATTCCCATAGACACACTCCTAAACCTTGTGGACAGCCTTGAACAGTTGAAGCTGTAATAGCTGCAAAGGGTGGGCCAACTCAATATTGAACCCTACGGACTAAGACTGGGATGCGATTAAAGGCGTCCCAATACTTTTGGTAATAACTTTTGGTATATATATATATATATATATATATATATATATATATATATACATATATAATTGATATTACCTTCTCCTAGCAACGTACTAGTTTTGGATATCTGCAAATTAAATGCAAAGAGGAACCCACGCTTTTACTGTATTATTTTCCTTAACCTCTATACTTGTTACAACTGTTTAGGCTCAAAAAACAGAGTTTAAAAAAAAATGGCTGTTGCCGTTTTTATTAGAAAAACGAATTTCAAGTTGAAGGTATCTTTTTTCGAGCTGTTTACTTCCCGCCCACTCAGTCATACAGACTTGTGTTTGGTATTAAGCTTATTGAGCAGTGAAAAAAGCTATGAGTGTTCTTTGACTGCTACACAAGGAAATGGCAGCGAAGGATACCAACATAGCACATCCTTCTATAGGGATCAGCTGCAGCACAGGCTGTCCTTCTGGAGTTGCTTTATCTTGCCAAGTAAATTACAAACTGCATTCATACAGTAGAACTGCAATTAAAATGCTCATTAAAGTAAGTCTTTCGCTGTTCTCTCTCCCCCACAGTTCATTTTCATTCCACTGTTTAATAAATACCTTCATTTGAAGATGTATAAATGTCTATGATTCCTGTTGCGTGCTTTTAAAGAGCAATATTGAAACTATTGAAAGTAGAAGGAAATTGGTCTGCAATCAAGGGGCGAATATCTAAATTTCTAGTTTAAGTGGCAAACAGGCACCCAAAAAATCATGTTGCTGATTGTAAGTGGCACATTTCTTTGGGAACAGATTGCCTTCCTGACTGCCAGAGCAACCCAAGAGATTTAGAACAGAAGCACCATATCAACGGCTGAGAGTTGGAATATTTTTTTTTTCTCATAGTATAGCTGAAAGAAACAAACCAACACACCTCAAGGGTTCTTGGAGACCCCCATTCATCAAGGCTTACTATATTGGTGAAAATTGAACTAAAGTGATGCCGGCCTCGAAGAGAGTATGAGCATCTGTGAGAAAGCAGGTTTCAGCAGCTGATTCAAGGACATTGACCCCCAAAATGCATTGGGCTTTCTATTATTGGATATATTATGTCAAAACAAAATTATTCAGACTCTCTTGGCGTGGGGGTCCTTCTCTCATTAATTAGATACAAATCAGCTCCTAGAGGTCCCTTTGGGAATGAGAGCTTCCTAACCTCCACACTGGGAGAGTAAACAAAGTTTGGATCCAGTGCCTTCAACCCATTTCTTCTCAATCCAACTTATTTCCTCTTGGATCTAGTACCTCCAACCCATTCCTTCTCAAACCTACCCATTCCTTCTGGGATACAGTACCTCCAACCCATTCCTTCTCAAACCTACCCATTCTTTCTGGGATACAGTACCTCCAACCCATTCCTTCTTAAACCTACCCATTCCTTCTGGGATACAGTACCTCCAACCCATTCCTTCTCAAACCTACCCATTCCTTCTGGGAAACAGTACCTCCAACCCATTCCTTCTCAAACCTACCCATTTCATATTGGATCCAGCACCTCCAACCCATATCTGCTAAATCCAACCCATTCCTTCTCAATCCAACTTATTAACTTTTAAATCTTCACAGAATCAACTATCACACTATCAACACACCCATACAGTTATCACATAATTCACATCATTTTGTCAAATTTAATTAGGCTCTCTGCACATATTTATTTTAATTTACATATTTTGTCCACCAATCAACTCACTACCACCTAATAGCTATTTGTGCAGATTCGTGTGCACACAATTTGGCCTTAAATTGATTAATGGATTATGCCTTAAATGAAAAGATGATTATCTTATAATTTTTAACATATGCGATGAAGTGTTTTTAGAAGAATAGCAATTCATCTAACTATGGAATTTAGTTTTCTCGTTAAGAAGTGGTAAATATACATATCTAACTCCACTATAAGTGTATATAATGATCATGTAAAATAATTGATTCACTTACAGACAGTATAACTTAAACTTTTTCTTTTTCACATACAATAAATTTCCCTGAAGAAGACCTTTACCTATACAGGTCGAAACGCGTAGGGATATCATGTGAAACTCTACCTAAGTTTGATGTTTTTAAATATAAATTGATTTCATGTGTGGTTTTCCCATGTTGACGATATATGTTTTATATATAAAAACCTGAATTGCTTTTTACGACTCTCTTGTATTCATGCCATATACCCCCTTTTTTTTGATACTATGATATAAATAAAGAATTACCATTTTTAAGAAAATCATTGTCACTTGCCTTGAATATCACTTTGCTGCTGAAAACCCCCCTGAGGGATTTCCTATTCAACTCAATCCAACTTATTTCCTCTGGGATACAGTACCTCCAACCCATTCCTTCTCAAAACTACCCATTCCTTATTGGATCCAGCACCTCCAACCCATATCTGCTCGATCCAACCCATTTCTTCTTGCTTCCAGCACCACTGCCGAAAAAAATTGTCTGTTTTCGTTTCATTCGTCTTTTTTTTGTTATTCTTCGGAAATTCGGAACCTCGAAAATTCGTAAATTCGAAAATTCGAACATTCGGAATTCGGAATTTGTAAATTTGAAAATTCGTAAATTTGAATATTCGGAAATTCGAAAATTCGGATTTCGTAACTTCGAAAATTTGAAAATTCATAAGTTCGTAAATTAGAAAATTCGGAATTCGTAAATTCTTAAATTAGAAAATTCGGAAATCGAAAATTTTAAAATTCGACAATTCGGAAATTTGAAAATCCGAAAGTAAGAAAGGAAAAACTAACTAACTAACTAACTAACTAACTAACTAACTAATAATAACTAACTATTAAATTCTAGATATTGAAATTTCCTTTCAAATTTGGCTGTTAGTGAATGTAACCAATGCAAATTTATCTGAAGTTACAAATTATCCAAAATAAAGAATGCCGTATCTAAACAAATGGAACGAAACAAAATAATAATAAATAATATTAATACATTTTTATTATTATTGTTATTTATTATTATTAATTTGTTACGTTCCATTCGTTTAGAGACGGAATTCGTTATTACGGATAATTCGTAACTTCGGATAAATTTGGATTCATTACGTTCACTAACAGCCAAATTTCAAAGGAAATTCCAATACCTATAATTTAATAGTTAGTAATAGTTAAGTTATTATTAGTTAGTTATTATTTCAGATTTTTGAATTTTCGGGTTTTTGAATTTTAAGATTTTTGTTCTTATTTTCAGATTTTCATTAGTTTGAATTTTTGGTATTTCATTCTTATTTTTGGATTTCCAAATTTCCGAATTTCGAATTTCCAAATCTTCGAATTTCTAATTTTTGAATTACCAAATTTTCAAATTTCTGAATTTTCAAGTTTCCAATTATTCGAATTTCTGAATTTTCAAATTTCAAATTTCCAAATCTTCGAATTTCCGAATTAACGATTTTTCGAATTTTCGAATTAACAAACGTTCTGAAAAATTCGGAATTTGTCTAAATTTGTTTAAAAAAATTAATTTGCAACTAAACGAACTGCACATGTCTAGCAAGAAGTATAGATCCATCACTTAGAACTGGACTGCTAGCAAACTTGTCTTCCAGTGGCTTGTTTCAAACTGTCTCCTTTTTCGCTCCATGCCTTGGCTTGTCTAGTATGACTATGGCATCTAGTTTTGTTGGTGTGATGATGAAGTTAGCCAGTTGACTCATGTTAGAGAGGGGCAACCCAAGACAGTTAGCCAAAGTTGGCGGAGAGTATAGATCTGGCCCTGACTGTAACTAAATCATAGTTAATGTAAATCAAACTTGAAGTACTTGTGTACTTACTGTTCGTTCACTCTGTCTGAAAATGTGTCTTCTAGCGGCTTTTTTAAAGTGTTCTGAGGCAAAACAGGCAAACTGGCTCCTTCATCTTTTTGCCAAGCCTTGTCTAGCATGACCATGACACCTAGTTTTGTTAGTTTGATGCTAAAGTTAGCCAGTTGACTAGGGTATATGATTGGCAACACAAGACAATTGTTTAAGGTAGGCAGGGAGTATAGAACCAGCCCTGACTTTGCCTAAATCAAACTTGAGTTGTATTAAAACTTCAATTTTTTTTTACAGAAACACATTTGTATAGATTAACTTCACACAATAGAATATAATAGAATAGATTCCTTCCCACAAAATCCACCTTTCACTTATTGTGTTTTCACAGTTTCCTGTGCACCTCTCCCTGAAACTTCAGACGGGGAATTCATAACGTTAGCAAGAACAACTCTTGGGACTACACGTCCCTTCATTTCTTAATGCCTTTGCATTATTAAAAATTATCACACTGCCTGTTCCGTCATGCAAAAGTAGACAGGACTAAACCCATAAGGTTCGCTCTCCAAGGGAAGTGTTTGACAGGGACTCCACAGTCAGTGCATTGGAAACCAGTTGTCAATCACAAAAAAGGGGATTTGTCCCCCAAAAGCGAAGGGGTTTTCTAGGCAGCAAAAAACTCATGCAAAAAGTATAAAATATTAATAATCTTATTTAAACATAGGACAGTAGAGTAAAAAACATGAACTGTGTACAAAAATTGTAAAAAGCACAGGAGCATGTACAGGGCTACACATAAATGATGCAAAAAACAGGCGCTTGGATAGTCCTGACACGTTTCAACCCCATCGGGTCTTCTTCAGAGGAAATGCATGCGCTGTTGGAAAATTGTAGGCATGGGGGGCAGGAGGCGGAGCCTAGCAGAGCAGACATGCATTGTTAGAGCTCCACACCGCTGAGGAGAGAAGAGAAGGACAAAGCGGAGCCTGCAGGCTCAAAAGGTATCCATTTGAACCTTTTTGCCCCAGGGAACAAACTGTGAAAGTTTGGGCAGGAAATATGGTACTGGGAGGAAACCGTGGCAGAAATAAAAATCACCTCACAAAGAGCTCACAGGCACTCACTGCAGCTGAAGCAGCTCCAGTCACCTCACAAGTTACAGCATCAGGGCGCTCTCACAGACAGAAAATGTCACAGCAAGACTCTTCATTTGAGTCAGATACAGAACAAATCCTCTCACAAACTTCTCCACAAGCCTCCTCAGTATCCCCAGTAATATTATTACAATTTGAAAATATGCTTCATAAGGCTTTAAAACAAACCTCAGACCAAATAACAAAAAGCCTAACCAAAGAAATAAGAGAGCTGGGAAACCGCACCGCAGCTTTAGAAATAAAAATGGATGAAATTGAAATTACAACCCAAGAAAATATAACAGAATTGGAACAATTAAAAAAAGAGAATTTAATACTTCAAACTAAGCTCGAAGATTACGAAAATAGAGCCAGACGTTCAAACTTACGCATAAGGGGAATACCTGAAACTGTGACAGACCTGCAATCTACTATTACTGCTCTATTACAAGAACTAAAGCCAGATATCCCTTTTGAACGTTTAGAACTGGACAGAGTACACAGAGCCCTCACAGCCAAAAAGAAAGATGGACCCCCACGTGATATAATCACAAAATTTCATTATTACAGAATGAAAGAACAAATACTAATTGCTGCAAGAGAAAAAAAGGAACTTAATTTTCAAGGACACAATTATCAAATTTTTGCTGACCTATCCCAACTTACTATTACTAAAAGACGATCCATGAAACCCCAACTAATGGAACTGCAACGCCACAACATTATGTATCAATGGGGCTTCCCCTTTTCAGTCAGATTTAACTACCAAGGTACAATTTACAGAAGCAGATCAGCAGATGAACTACAACAAACCCTTTTAAAATTAAATCTGACAGAACCCACAAGCAGCAACACCCCCACACGCAGAAGAATGGCATCATCTTCACCTTCAGGCAGCACCCAGAAAATTTCAGAACAAAATGGGAATCACCATTCTCACAAAAGAGGCCGTTATGCCACATCATCCATGGACCAAGAAGATTCAATGGACTGACATCCTAATTCCTGATATCTTTTCATTTATTATACTAAGAGATGGTTCTCTATAAAAAACCTATATTTATAACTGAATGTAACTGCATTCTGATAGTCACACACTGTGTGGGATCATGTTACATTCCAGTTATATTTCTTATTACTTCTGATTCATATAGCCTTAGAATATATAAGTGAAATAAGGAAATTTTTGTTCAGTTATATATTATCAGGTAATAACAATAGATTTATTACTTTTTAGGACAAATATGTTCAATAATCCAGAAGTAATGGAAGCTTTTTCTTTCTTTTCTTAAAACAAATATATTATTATCTAACTAGTTCCTAGAATTATGTTTTTGTTTATTCTAATCTGAAGCAATACAACCTCAATTTTATGAGTTAACATATCTAAACAGTTACGTATGAATAAAATATGTAACTGTTTACTCTAAAAGGGTTAAAATCCCAAAATAATTCAAACTATCTTTATCAATACCAAAGTTATTAACAGTACCTTTCTAACTGAATTATTTAGCCTAGGGCAAGACTAACCATATACAACCACCCTGGAATAAATAATTTCAACAAAAACTATATTCTGCACTCCAATTAATGAAACATCATTTTGATGTCTTTTGACATAGCACTTCTCTCCTGTAAGCGGAAGATCCGTGCACCCCCATTAGCCCTCCTCATTCTCCCAACCATATTATGTGGGAGTGTGACGAAGGCACTTATTCCCCTGAGAGGGATATTTATTCTCTTTCACGGGTAAATTGTGATTACTTGCAAAAAATAATTTATACAATGTATCATCTAATCTCGTATGTTTTTTGTTTACTCTTTACTCCAGAATTCACTGGTTTCTTTTCTATCTATTCATCTCTTCAGTCCACACAGGTTGATCTGCGCAGTCAGCTCTGCATAACAAAAAGTAAGTCAAAACTATTTGATCTATTGCCATGGCACCACTGAATATACTTTCCCTGAATGTTCAGGGAATAAATGTCCCTCAAAAAAGGACCAAAGCCTTCCGTACTTTCCATAACAAGAAGGCTCACATAGTATGCCTCCAAGAAACACACTTCACCAAAGATTCTACTCCAAAATATATTTCTCCTTTTTATCAACAAATTTACACGGCTTCTGCCTGTACCAAGCAAAGGGGAACTCTAATTGCATTTCACCGATCCACACCATTCACCTTATCATCAGAAATTAAAGACCCAGAAGGTAGATACTTGATACTCATGGGTTATATAATGGATACAGCAATCACTGTGATTTCCTACTACGCTCCTAACAAACAACCTACACCATTCCTCTCACATATATTACAAGTGATTAATACACACAAAATAGGAACAGTGATAATGTGTGGGGATTCGAACCAGGTCCTCCTCCCATTTCTAGATAAATCACCTTTTACACCATCCAAAATAACCTCTAGATTACCTTTTTCTCAACTTCTTTCCAAATACAATCTGGTAGATTCATGGAGAGAAAGTAACCCAATGAAAAAGAAATTCACTTATTTCTCGCACCCTCATCAAACCTTCACCAGAATAGATCATATTTTTCTAACAATAGGAATGATACCAGAAATTATTGCATCAGATATAATTCCGATTCCGTGGTCTGACCATAATGCAGTATACACTACTATAGCCTCAGCCATACCAAAAGCGCATGACCCAACGTGGTACTTACCGGACATAATGCTCAAACACCCACTACATCAGATGGCCATTGAACAAGCTTTAAAGGAATACATATCAATTAATAATACAACAGACATCTCCCCAATAACACTGTGGGAAGCTCATAAGCCTGTCTTGCGTGGTACAATACAAAGACAAATGGCACTATTTAAACGGGAACGCAAAAATCTAGCAAAAAAACTAGAACTCAATTTTAATGCAGCCTACATATCATTCCAAGATAATCCATCTCAGAGTACAAAATCTCATCTGGAAAAATCTAGATTGGAATACGATCTATTTCTCACGGAGTCAGTTGATAAATCCCTCAAACGCTCCAAACACAATTTCTACATGAATACAAACAAACCAGGTACATATTTGGCTCGGGCATTAAATTCAACTAACAAATCTTTCAAACCAATACGTTTGAAATTATCAAAAAATGTTTACACTTGTAATCCAGTTAAAATAGTCCATAAATTTCACTCACATCTCGCAACTTTATACAAGACAAACAATGAATTTAATCCTACAGAGGCTGAATCCTTCTTCTCAAAAATAACCTTACCTGAGTTATCTCAAAATCAAAAAAGCAGTTTGGATGAGCCTATAACTATAGATGAAGTTGCTAACGCCATAAAAGACCTAAAACTTAATAAAAGACCAGGCCCAGACGGCTACTCGGCTTTATACTATAAAACATTCTCAAAAATACTCTCTCCCATTCTCACTGAAACTTTTAACAAACTTCTAGATGGACATTCTTTTCGGCAAGAAACACTAATGGCAATTGTTTGTATGATCCCAAAACCCCTTTCTGATGATACTTCCTGTGTGAATTATCGGCCTATCTCTCTGTTAAACCTCGATATTAAATTATTAGCAAAAATAATAGCAAAACGCCTCAATAGCATTATAGGAAAATTAATACATAGAGATCAAGTAGGCTTCATGCCAAATAGACAGGCAGGCGATAATATACGCAGGGCAGTGTTATTGGCACATATTGCTAAAAAACGGAAAATCCCTTTATGTTTTCTGTCTCTCGATATTAAGAGGGCATTTGACACAGTATCCTGGCAATATATGCAATATTCATTACAAAAATGGGGTTTTGGACCCCACTTTTTAACATGGATCAAAGCATTATATAATAAACCCAAAGCCTATATAAAATATGCTGGATACAAATCTGAAGCCTTTAATATCGAAAGAGGTACCCGACAGGGTTGCCCATTATCTCCCTTATTATTTGCCCTTATACTCGAACCCATGGCCCAATACATCAGAACAAACCAAACTATAACTGGCATTGAAGTAGGAGGTATTACACACAAATTATGTATATTTGCAGACGATATATTACTTTTTCTATCATCACCACAGGTCTCTGGTCCTAACTTAATACCAGCTCTTGATGGGTTTGCAGCCCTATCCGGCCTTATGATTAATCCTAAGAAATGCCTAGTGCTTAATATTTCACTCACAAACATGGAATTGATCCCGGCTAGGGCTGCACTCCCATTCACATGGGCAGAAAAATCAATCCCATATCTTGGAATTCATTTAACAACATCTCATTCTGACTTATTCTCAACCAATTATCCTCCTGTATTAAGACAGATCACAAATCTAATAAAACAATGGTCGCAACTTCCTTTATCCTGGATAGGGAAGATTAATGCAATCAAAATGACTATTCTACCCAAATTGCTTTATCTATTCAGAGTCCTCCCTATTCCAATTCTTTCCTATTTTTTGAGAATAGTACAAAAAAGAGCAACTTCGTTTATATGGGGCTCTTCTAAACCACGTATACCTATACACACACTACATCTTCCCAAAAATAAAGGAGGCCTGGGATACCCTAATTTTACTAACTACTACAGAGCAGCACATTTGGCCAGTCTGTCCAAATACCATGCAAAACAGGAAATCCCATTATGGGTATTTATAGAGGCTTCAGAAAATGACCCTCTATTAATATCAAATTTATTATGGCTTGATCCTAAAGACCGCTTTAAAATTCATAATCCCATAACTAAACACTTCTTATCTCTCTGGGATAAACTAAAAACCAAATATCAGTTACAATCTCCACACAATCCTCTCCTTTCTTTTATCAGAAATCCGGCCTTTTATCCGGCATGGATCTACCCAAATTCTTTTAAAGCTTGGACAACATCAGGCATTCAGACACTAAATGACTTCATAGCATCTAAATCATTCCTTTCATTCCCATCGCTTAGAGAAAAATATGATCTACCAAACTCTGAGATATTTAGATATCTCCAAATCAAAAATTTCTATACACCATTCCTAAAGGGGGATACACCATTATCCCAATTATCCATTTTTGAATCAATCTGTACAAAAGATCCATTTGCTAAAGGTACAATTTCATCACTTTATAATCAATTATATGGAGTAGCAAATCTTAATAGACCCTCTTACGTTCAGAGGTGGGAGGAGGACCTGGGACGAACTTTAGAAGACACGGACTGGTCTAACATATGGCTCACATCTAAGTCATCTTCACCCAACATCTTAGCACTGGAGACAAATTATAAAGTCCTAACTCGCTGGTACCTTGTACCCGCTAGAGTGGCAAAATATTCACCTAATACCTCAGCTCTTTGTTTTCGAGGATGCCCAGAAATAGGCACATATTTACACATATGGTGGACGTGCCCAGTAATCCAAACCTTCTGGAAGGAAGTCTTCGTGATTGCATCTAACATATTTAAAAAAATAATACAACCAGATCCATATTTAACTTTACTTAATCTAAAACCGGAATGGTTAACACTCTCTCAATTCAAACTTATGATCCAACTAATAACGGCTGCAAAACAAACAGTGGCCAAGGCATGGAAATCTCCTACATTGGTACTAGCAGAAACAATTCACAGAATGAATAATACAATGTCCCATGCTAAGATGGTAGCCATCGATCAAAATCAAATTCCAAAATTTGAAAAACTTTGGCATCCTTGGATAAAACAACAGTTCCTGTCAAACTTCAATGACTCTGTCCTGTTGCCATGGTAACAGATTAAATGACTTACAGAGACACCCATTCTAAGGCTTCAAAGAGAACTAAAAAGAATAATAAACTGACGAGCGGGACAACCTTGTGGACCATACCTCTACCTTTCAACCCTTTTTCTTCTTTCTCTTTCCTTTTCTCCACCTTACGATTAAAGCTCATTATCAGAATTTATTTGACCTATATACACTCTACTTGTAAACAATATGTATAGTAGGTATAAATCATTTGAATACCTACAAAAGTAACTAAGGAAATGATATATATCTTTAATTTAGGTTTACGTGGACCCAATGTTTAATATTTGAAATTTCATGATATTTACCTATATAAACCCTACTGTAAAACAATGAGCTTACTTTATAGATCCTTGTACACTTGCTTTATGTATCTTTATAACATTGTATACTCAATAAACTTCTTTTGACAAGGAAAATTGTAGGCATAAAAATAATATCAATACAATAATGCACAGTTATATATAGTAATTGTAGGAGTCTTAGACATAGTTACCAAAAGTATGCGTGTAGCCAAGTCTCCTGAGCCTAAAACTTTCAAAAAGCCTCCACCGTCCGGTCCTAGTCTGGAATCCCCCGGCCAGCCAACACCCCGAAAAGGGGGAGTCAAGCAGCAACTGCGCAAGTTACGGTGAATTACACATATGGAATGCCCCGCATTTGGCAAAGGGCGTGTGTGGGTCAGCGGCACCTGTGATCTGAACATCAAGCAGTAGCATCAGTCAGTGCATATAGGGAATGTATTTGGTTTATTTTTATAACCTTATATGAATCATATAATAATACCAATAATAATAATACCAGTTGTCAATCACTTCCCCTAGGGAAGAAGAAGAGGGTGTGTGTTGCTTGAGTTCTCTTGGGCTGCCTGTACATGTTGGTGCAGCTTGATTGTCAAGACCTGGATTTAAACCCACAATCTCTGCTGCATCTGGCACTGGCTCTTTTTGCCGAGCCTCCTGAGAAGCTCAACAGCATCTTGTCATTCCTTGCATAATCTTGCCTTGTACCCTGTTTCAGGTGGATCTTGCTTCTCCCATGAGCTTCCTTTTTAAGCCATGCCTTTTCACTTCCTATTTGCCAGATTATTGTGCTATCTCCAGCCGATATCTTGCTCCTTTACCACTCATTACCAACCTTTGACTTGTTCCTCAACCAGTGGCAGCCTGTCCATAAGGGGCACAGGGGCGCCGCCCCTTAAACCATATGCCCGGCCACTAATCTACATGCAGGGTGCCGGATGCATGGATTACAATGGGTTTTTTTTAAGCACATGATTAGAGCCTGAGGCTTTAATTAGCTTCAAAAAAGGGTGGGTTCAGGGCCCGGAGCACTGTGCCTTCAGCCCACCCAGTTGTGTGACAATAGCGAATTAATATTGTCTATTGTCTACCTGATTCTCCTCCCAATCAGGAAGCAGGTCCTGAGACCCAATTGACCAGATATCTCAGGACCTGCTTCCTGTTTGGCCCGGGTGGAGAAGCAACGTCTCCGGAGCGAGGTCTTTGGGGATGGCTCAACCACCATAGTCTCCCACCATTCTAAAATGCAGCGAAATCCATCTCTCAGGAGCTCTGGTAAATACCAGTTAGTGCTTAGATCTTTGCACCTCAAGTAAGCCAGTGTCACCCACTAGAGTGACCTGCTTGTGTACCTGTCCAGCTGGTTGGTGGAAGCCTCTCTACTGGTCTCCGAGCCTGACCCCTGACAGTGACATTGATCATGTTTTCCAGCATTCTGATCCAAGGGAAAGGAGCCACTTTGAAACAGGAAAGTGGGGCCAGCGCAAAGGGGGCCAACAGAATGAGGAGGAAATTACAACTTCTATACATCAGCATCCATACTGTCTTCATATAAGCATTAGATAGTAAAAAATTCATATTCACATTCACACTTTCATATCACTTTAACATGATTTCATGGAACATTACAGTAAAGTGTCTACAGAACAGAAAAACAATGATTAAGAGATCCTTAAAGAGCCTATAAACTCTAAAATAAAAACTGATTAAATAATTGCTAAATCTCCATTATTTGTTTAAGATTAGTCACATCGCTTCTTTGAATTTGTGTTTTGTATATTTAATTGTTATTCATGCGTAATTTCACTTGACATTTTCCATTTTACTTAATTTATTCATGAACTGTTTTCATTCTGTTAAACGCATTATAAATATTCCTACCTGTACCTTGTAATTTTCACCTGCATAAGATGTGCATCAAGTAGTGTCATGGTGTCATGTGTTGCCCAGTATTCACAGCCTATAATAGAGTAAATATGTGTTAAAAATACACTTGCGCCACCTCTGTGAATTAATGTAGCTGCAGTCCCAAACTTATTCGGTTATGCAATGCTCAACAAAATGTACCCACACCAGTAAAAGCGTAATGAGTAAACAGTGCTTGCCTATACAGATATTATTCAAAAACAAATTATATATAATGAAATCCAAATGAAAAAAGAGGTCAATCCCAGTTACATGTAACAGCTTTTGAAAACATCACGTAATGACGAAACGCGTTAAGTTGGAACACACAGTGAGTCATTCCTAGTGTGGGTGGAACGCACGCTGATACAGAGCTGGCTCTTGCTTCTACCCCACAGTACGCATGCTGAGTTTTTTTTTCCACTACGGTTTTTATGTATGGCAACCTACAAAGAGGCTTAATAAAATTATTTTTTTACAATTTTACGCTATGAGGAGTTTTTTCTCTTGCTTTCTCCACCAAACCATGCCATTGGAATGATTGGGTATAAAGAAAAGGACACTGGAAAGAGGTAGGAGGATACATCTGAGTGAAAATCTTTACTTCATTTCACAGGAGGTGACTGTGATTTTTCACAGACTGTTTGCTGTTTAATTTCACTGGGACTGAGCATTTTTTTAATTTGGATTTCATTATATACAGTTGTGCTAATAAGTTTACAAACCCTGGCAGAATTTCATGGCCATTTTTCAGAGAATATGAATGATAACTCAAAGACATTAAAGTACCCATAGTCCGGGTTGGAAGCTCTTTCCCACCAAAAAAGCTCTCTGGGTCTCTCTATTTCAGGACTAAAGTACCCAGAGTCAGGGTTGGAGGCTCTTTCCCACCTAAAAAGCTCTCTGAGTCTCTTTATCTCAGGACTAAAGTACCCATAGTCCGGATTGGAGGCTCTTTCCCACCTAAAAAGCTCTCTGAGTCTCTTTATCTCAGGACTAAAGTACCCATAGTCAGCGTTGGAGGCTCTTTCCCACCTAAAAAGTTCTCTGAGTCTTTTTATCTCAGGACTAAAGTACCCATAGTCAGGGTTGGAGGCTCTTTCCCACCCAAAAAGCTATATGAGTCTCTTTATCTCAGGACTAAAGTACCCATAGTCAGGGTTGGAGGCTATTTCCCACCCAAAAAGCTCTATGAGTCTCTTTATCTCAGGACTAAAGTACCCATAGTCCGTGTTGGAGGCTCTTTCCCACCCAAAAAGCTCTCTGAGTCTCTTTATCTCAGGACTAAAGTAACCATAGTCTGGGTTGGAGGCTCTTTCCCCCCCAACAAACGTGATCATCCTGAGAAAACTGCATGTGAGTTTTTCCTCCTTACTGGATCACTCCAGAACCACTCACCCTGCACAGGTGAGAATCCTTTAGCACTCCAAACTGCTATTTGTCATTCCCCTAAAGAGACCCCAACCCAAACAAAGGGAATACAAACCAGATTTTATCCCCGAAGAGATCTGAGGTGTGTGTTCTTCTGCGTGCCAAGGAGTTGATGCTAGTGTTCTTGTTAAGTTTAAAAAAAAAAGAGGTGATATATTTAATATATATATATAAACTCATTTTTATTCCAACAGCTGTCCAAAGGACAAGAGGATACTACTTGTATACGGAAGAAGGAGAATTGTACATTTATTGTGGGAAGGGTATAGTAAAGAGTGGAAAAGTCATGGAGCTAAAAATAATAATCCATAAAATGTTTTAAAGAGGGTTTCAACTCAAGGGATTCACATGTTGAGGCTAGAAGGGCAATATTAATTCAGAAAATTGATCCGACTTACCTGTGGAGTCTGGAAGGATTTTGTTTTCACTAGAAGCCAGACCTGGCCGTTGTTGCCCAGGGCGTCTTTGTTATGCGTTCTTCTGGACCAAAGCTCCCGGAGTTAGTAAGAGGTTGAAGTTGATGGACATTTGTCTTTTTTTTTTTCCAATCTAGTTAACTATGTAGCTATATAACCATTTTCCCTTCCAGGTTTTATAGATCAGTTGCACCTATTCTCTGACATACTTTCTTTTTTACTTTTTTTTTTTTTTTTATTGTGTACTTGTCACTCATGAAGTTCCATCATCATTGTGTCTAGTTTATTCTTGGAACATTTTCAATTTCTTCCTGATCTCTGCATTGTGTCAGTCCCAGTAGGGGCGAACAAAACTCTTCATTATACCAGGAGCAGATAATGGTTGGTGTTATAAACACAAATTCAGTTTTTTTTTCCTCTTGCACTGCACAACCCCATTCAAAGACAAAATGCTTGGAGCCCCTGTTTGCCTGTTTTGTTTTTTTTTTTTTTGCCCGGGAACAATGAGCCGGTAAGAGGTGAAGCCTATTAGAGCATTAACATAATGTACGTGTCTTAATGGTGTTAACCATTGGCAAAATCGAGCCCCTTCATTTGACGCTCGGCACTGGAGGGATATAATGGACAGCGCAAATAAAATGTAGAGCGTAATGTCCTTTCTAGAATTGTGCCTTTCAACAAGCTCGGCAAAAAAATACAAGATAGCATCATTTAATTGGCTCCGCATTGTTCGCTCTCACTGCTGTACGACAAGCCGGAGACATCTGTGTTATACAAGACACGGAGCTCAATAATTGTGAATGAGGACAGCAAGATCTCAATGCAGTTTTGGAGATTAGCTTTTCAGGGGGATTTTATTTAATAAACAGAGAAATTATTCACAGACTGCAGTTAGCTTTCAGTTAAAGTAAAACCTTATTGCATTTTCAGGTTGTGTTCTTTTTTCAGTTTATCTGAATTTGTTGTCATATATAACTCTTGCAGAGGCCCTTGCTAGTGATTTACAGACATATGTTTCACCACTAGAGGGTGCACCCCTATACAGTTTTTAGCTGCTCTGTATTCAGTGGAGCAGGTGTTGATTAATTGGGGCTGCTCAGGATTTCACAGGCTGCAGCTCTGCTACTTCCCCCTGCCTTCTAGAGATTTCTGGAACATAGTGGGAGGGAGGGCAAAGACTGCAGCCTGAATATTTATGGGACTTCAGCCAATCTCTGGGGAGGTGTGCCCAAAAGGTGGGGAAGAGTCCATAAATAGTCTGAGTCCTGTGCATCAAGGGACAGTTTGCAGTATGTGGGTGTGAGGCAGTGTTCCTGGGCCCAGCCTGCTGGAGGAGGGCCCTGTTGAGCTTCCTTGCCCCCTGGGCAGAAAGCGGGGAAGGAAGCCATCCTGAAGACACCAGGGTCCTAGCTAGGCTTTGCTGGGGGCCTTTTAGTGGTCACGACAGACGGGTTTCCTGTTTTTCTTTGTTTCTGACGCGATGCTGACACCATCCAGTGCGCCTGGTTCCAGTCAGCTCGTTCGGTTCTCCCGGTCCCATTCAGCGGTGGACACCATACCACACTGCCTGCGGCTCAGCGGGGTTCCCACTCGCGACCAACTACAGAGTCTACTGCTTTTTCACAAGGGTCCTCCGCCGTTGCGGTTCCCAATCTGGACATCAGCAGAAGTTAACCACCAGCCAGAGGTAAAGGGTTGTGATACAACTATCCCCCTCCAATCACCGGGCTTCCATCGCTATCCACATGGATTATTACATCTTTTCCCAAGTTCAACCTACAAGCTGATCGGTTGAAGTTGACCCTTCCCCACCCGGGTGTTACAGTGGTACCGTTTTTATTAATGAGATTCCTTTGCATTAGTATCTATATCGGCTATACTGTATGCTTTTATGACTGCCTTTGCAACCTCTGCAATTTTTTATTATTGACAGTTGCTGCTTATTTCTCAGAAGTGCAATAAATTTATTTTTTACTCAGCCAAAGGTCTACAAGTATTTGTAAATAATGAAGAAACTCCTGCGCTGTCAGAAATACCTATGCTAAGGGGCACTGCTGCAACACCTAAAATGGCTGATCCAAACAGACAAAAGTGGTATGAATAAAGTGAGTGGTGATTGCGCTGTGATAAAAAGGGGAAGGGGGGAAGAGGAAGGGGAAGGGGCTAACTCAAATGTATAGAGAGGTGAGTGAAAAAAATGAAAAAAAATTTTTTCAAAAGGTATAATGAGCATGAGGGCTAGTATCATACTAGCACGTGGAAAATATTGTAGATACTGAAACAAAAGAAAAGAAAATTCTCAGTGCAAAAGGGCTAGTATCATACTAGCACATATGTGGTAACTCAGCAAATACTTATTAAAGGAAAAATCTCAGTGCAAAAGGGCTAGTATCATACTAGCACATATGTGGTAACTCAGCAAATACTTATTGGTGACTCCAAGTAAATAAATAAATGGTGAACAGTCCCACCACCTTGTAATACAAAGTGCTCAAACAATGAGTCATCAGTTCCAAAAAAGGCAAGTCCACAAGCCACAGGAAAGGGAAAAAAAGTCTTCAGTGGGGACGCTTCTGTGCTCGCAAGCAGCTCACCTTACTGCTGCAAGACAACAGCTTGTAATCCAATAACAAATCACCAGCAGGCGAGGGTCCCATCCAGTAGTTCAGGCGATTCGGGTGGTGGGTGTGCAGGATGGTATATAAAAAACATAAGCAGACAGTATATAGTATAACTCCGTGGCGGCCAGAGTGGAAAAAGGGGACAGGACACAGAAGGGGGATGCACTCACTTTTGTAAAATGAGTGTGGGCGTCAATCCAACGAACGCCGAGTTCGTATATCTCAAAAGGGTGTCTTCCAACTGTCCCCATTTCCTCAATGCTCGTCACAATGGGATGAATATATGTGGAGTGTTGGAAGAGAGTGCACATAGCGTGATCCCGTATATAAATCAGTTTATTAGGTTAAAAACAACATGGTACACTTACATTTAGCAGAAGGCTATAGTAAAAAACATCCACGAGCACCGAGCTCGTATCCTATCGTCAGTCTGTGACAGTTCCCGTGCTCCAATCCTGACGCGTATCGTCATGTGACTTCATCAGAGATGAAGTTACAGTAAGTGGTCCTCAAGTTTCAAAAGGTTGAGCACCCCTGTCTTAGATTATACACAGAATTTATTTGCTAAGCCCTGGTCACCCTATGCTCATTGGGTTAAATAGTCCCTTTAAGCAGTGACTAAGGGGTGCTTTGGCTATGTGGAGCACACTCTAATGTTGATGGGGCTCTGACAGCCTTTTAATTGGCCCTCTACACCGGCTCTTAAAGTGAACCAGTGCTTTGCCCATTAAGGCCAAGGCAACTGGTTTATTTACATACCTCCTTTCGAAGCGGCAAATACTTACTATCCATTCGCTATTCCACCACTCTGTTTGGCCCCAGGGGCAAAGAGAAATACTTAGTAATTTTGGGTATGGCAGACCATGTGACCATGTAACTTATTCCTCCTTTTCCCAAGTGACAGCCCTGATGAGTGGCAGCTCAGGCATCATGCAAAATGAGAGCTCTGTGTCCTGAACTTCAATCTGTCTTTGCTCCTGGCCTTGAACCCACAGCTGTGGAGGAGTAAAGTATACAAACCAATTGCTTTGCATCTGCTGAGCACATGTTTACTTCAAACTGTTGTTGCCAGAGCCATACTTTTTGAAAGTTGATACTTTGATGTAGCAAGACCTGTAACAGGGTGTTATACAGTACATATCATCTACGATACATGTTGGCAATGACACTACAGGAGAGGGAAAGCCCTCTTTAGTGAAAGCTGCACCATGACAAAGCTGGAATCGACTTCCAGAAGCCTTCCTGCAAGCCTATTTCATAGCAAGTCCTCTATTGGGTCTTACAAACCCTTAGATGACAAACATGACAGTTGCTTCTTCCTCCCTGGTAAGTAAACATAGAGGTGAGGTCACCCAGTGATGTCACTGGGTGACCACACCCCCATGATGTCACTCAGAGACCCGCGTGCATGACGTCATGGGGGGCATGGTTCCCCTGGTGGGTGCTTTGCACCATGCTGAGGGCATGCAACCTGGTATGGTTCAGGAGGAGGGAGCACACTCGCCCCCCCCTTTTCCTGGCCTGCCAGGCTGCATGCTCAGACAAGGGTCTGGTATAGAATTTGGGGAGGACCCTGTGACATTTTTTTTTTAAATGTTGGCATGGGGTTCCCCTCAGAATCCATACCAGACCTAAAGGGCCTGGTATGGATTGGAGGGAAACCCCATGCTGTTTATTTTTTTTTTTTTCTAACATCGTCTCTTTCTTTGCTAACCTTCTGCTGTCAGCTGGGGAACCTTGCAGATAGCAGATCAGTCATAGTTGTTAGGGACGTGGCGGCCACTTGCTCCTCATGTTCTTTTATGGTGCCAAAGAAGTAATCCATGTCCACACAACTATAGTCAACCTTCAAACGCTCCTAAAGTAGGAGTAAACTCCAATGTATGATTTTTACTATAGGTGAGCCTACAATAAGGCTTACCTATAGGTAAAGTAAATATCTCCTAAACGTGCACCATTTAGGAGATATTTCCTTTAGATTCAGCCGGTGACATCATCGACGCATGCACTCTGAAGGAACGGCATATGCCGTATACAGCAACTCCTGCATTCATGCGTGGGAGTGATGTCATCGGTTTGGCCATTCATATTGCCGAAGCCCTCGAACCCGGAAAGAAGACTGGGTGAAGATGGAAGCGCCTTCAGTGGTGACGGAGCACTACTGGAGGGCTTCGTTTTCAGGTAAGTCTGTTTTAATGTGCCCTTTTCTTCTTTTTTTTTTTGATGCGGTTTTATACCGCTTTAAAATAATGATTTCTTTAGAAGAACAAAAAACAGCACCTCACCATTTCAAAGTTCAAGGGTAGGTGCTCACGTTTTCTACACTTCCTAAATTTCCTTCTAGACCTGTTACTCCACTGAGCACTAATGATTCTTCCTCCTTGCCTGCCTTGTCTCCACAAAGTAGAATGCCTGAAGAACCCTGTGGGTAGCACAGCCCTGAGTTGGGGGTGCCCAGAACCCAATTTTATGGCGCCAATGACAAAACCTTTCAAATTGCCGGTCACCAAGGTATCATGCCACACCATACACACTGACATGCTCTCTTTTGACTTGGTAAATCTCCCAATTTCAGAAGGGGCAAGCAAAAAGATAAGTACTTAAAGGGTATCTAAACCCAAGAGCAAACATGAAAATGTATTGCAGCTTACTTGGTGGCTTAGATGTGGTGGTTGCATTCATTTTTTTCCAAGCTTTCCTTCCTTTACATTCACCTGGTGATCCTTCTAGTGAGACACTTCCTGTCTTGGGGTGACAATGCTCATTCACTGTGCTGTATTTATGAAGGAGCAGCATTTTCACCCTAGGACAGGGGTCCTGCACACCCAAGCCATGGACTGGTGCTGGTCCGTAGCCTGTTGGGGGTCAGTCCGCGTGATGGGGGTGGGCTTAATCAGAGTGAGCCTGCACAACTGGCATTGCCACCCTCCCACCACCAGGAGGTACCCTCTCTCCTTCTCCCAGCACCACTACTCCCATTGGCCACTACTCAGGTAATGAACTACAGAGAGGAAGGGGGAGAAGAAGGAGAGGGAGGAGAGCTGGGGCAGGGTCCTAGAGTACTGGTAAGCCCCATAAACTTCTACCACATGCCCCCCCCCCCCAGACTGCACACACAAATGGAGGGGAAAGTGGTTGTCTTCCAAGAGGCCGAAATCCCCCCCCCCCCCCCCCCGGTCTTCCTCATTATAAGCAGATGTTGAGTAGCCGTAAATGTTGTTTGGATCATCATAGACACAGGACAGCAATAGATTTGTACACCCCTCACATTTTTGTAAATATTTTATTCTATCTTTTTATGTGACAACACTGAAGAAATTACACTTTGCTACAATGTAAAGTAGTGAGTGTACAACTTGTATAACAGTGTAAATTTGCTGTCCCCTCAAAATAACTCACAGCCAATAATGTCTAAACCGCTAGCAACAAAAGTGAGTACACCCCATAAGTGAAAATGTCCAAAATGGGCCCAATTAGCCATTTTCCCTCCCCGGTGCCATGTGACTCATTAGTGTTACAAGGTCTCAGGTGTGAATGGGGAGAAGGTGTGTTAAATTTGGTGTTATCGCTCTCACTCTCTCATACTGGTCACTGGAAGTTCAACATGGTGCCTCATGGCAAAGAACTCTCCGAGGATCTAAAAAAAAGAATTTTTGCTCAACATAAAGATGGCCTAGGCTATAAGAAGATTGCCAAGGCCCTGAAACTGAGCTGCAGCACAGTGGCCAAGACCATACAGCGGTTTAACAGGACAGGTTCCACTCAGAACATGGTCGATCAAACAAGTTGAGCGCATGTGCTCAGCGTCATATCCAGAGGTTGTCTTTGGGAAATAGACGTAAGAGTGCTGCCAGCATTACTGCAGAGGTTGAAGGGGTGGGGGGTCAGCCTGTCAGTGCTCAGACCATACGCCGCACACTGCATCAAATGGCTCTGCATGGCTGTCATCCCAGAAGGAAGACTCTTCTAAATATGAGACACAAGAAAGCCCGCAAACAGTTTGCTGAAGACAAGCAGACTAAGGAAATGGATTACTGGAACCATGTTCTGTGGTCTGATGAGACCAAGATAATCTTATTAGGTTCAGATGGTGTTAAGCGTGTGTGACGGCAACCAGGTGAGGAGTACAAAGGCAAGTGTGTCTTGCCTACAGTCAAGCATGGTGGTAGAAGCGTCATGGTCTGGGGCTGCATGAGTGCTGCCAGCACTGGGGAGCTACAGTTCATTGAGGGAACCATGAATGCCAACATGTACTGTGACATACTGAAGCAGAGCATGATCCCCTCCCTTCAGAGACTGGGCCGCAGGGCAGTATTCCAACATAACGACCCCAAACACACCTCTAAGACGACCACTACCTTGCTAAAGAAGCTGAGGGTAAAGGACTGGGCAAGCGTGTCTCCAGACCTAAACCCTATTGAGCATCTGTGGGGCATCCTCAAATGGAAGGTTGAGGAGCGCAAGGTCTCTAACATCCACCAGCTCTGTGATGTCATCATGGAGGAGTGGAAGAGGACTCCAGTGACAACCTGTGAAGCTCTGGTGAACTCTATGCCAAGAGGGTTAAGGCAGTGATGGAAAATAATGGAGGCCACACAAAATATTGACACTTTGGTCCCAATTTGGACATTTTCACTTAGGGGCGTACTCACTTTTGTTGCCAGCGGTTTAGACGTTAATGGCTGTGTGTTGAGTTATTTTGAGGGGACAGCAAATTTACACTGTTATACAAGCTGTACACTCACTACTTTACATTGTAGCAAAGTGTAATTTCTTCTGTGTTGTCACATGAAAAGATATGATAAAATGTTTACAAAAATGTGAGGGGTGTACTAACATTTGTGAGATACTGTATACTTTGAGGGAGATTAAACCCAATCCCCTTAAGGACCCCTTACAGACCCATAGCCTATACACTCAGGTTTAGCACTTATAAAATTTTATTGACTTCGGCAGAGTGGGTTGGCTTTAATTTCCCTATCTATAACCAAAAGCAAAAGTTTGGCGTCTATTTCTGAATATATGACCCCCAGGTTAATGCACAGTTAAATCACAAACAGGCAATACACTAGCACAGAAAAAGCCATAGGCCATTATCATAATGTAACAACCGCAAAACGGTCATTTGTATATGACAATATACCTCGCTAATATAGCAGGTTTACGCACCCTTCATAAAATCCGCCGCAGGGCTAAAATTGGATTGCCTCCTCCTTCTCCCTGCCAGCTCTGATGGAGCGAATAAACACAATGCATTTCAAACCAATTCCGGAGCAGAGCGGTCATATGCAATATGGGGGATTTATGGTAATCACGTCATTTGACTATAATATTTGTTTGCACATTTGTAGTCACAACCTGCCGATGACCCTATAAACAAAGAGGGTTTTACTATCGATACTAAATACACACCTTTGATGGAAGCGATTGGAAGCATCTGAATTTTTATTCCAATTGCACTCTCGCCCCGTTGTACTTTATCAACAATATTGCTTTAAAATAGCAAAACCATGTTATCAAATATTTAAAGTCTTTGCATTTTTATATATACTTTCTATGTTATTTCATTTATTTTGTTTTTCTTTTTTTTCCCCCTTCTTTCTACCGACCAGGAACCAGAAGTAACAGAAGTAACAAAAGTACTAAATAATAGAATGATTATAAATGTTATACTTAATGTGGTGTACATAAGGGCCACAAGTAACTGGGATACCCCACCCTGCACAGCCAGGCACTCCGAACTTCCACAGTCACTCCAGAGTCAGAGAACAGTCTGTGACTTTGTTTTTTTATGTTTTATTGAGGGATATAACTTGGATAGGGATGGGAGTTTATGGGGTGCCCACTTGACTTCAAACAAACTTCAGGGACAACTCTTCCTATATACAGCCATGGCCAAAAGTTTTGAGAATGGCACAAATATTCATTTTCACACAGTCTACTGCTTCAGTGTTTTTTGATCTTTTTGTCAGATGTTACTATGATATACTGAAGTATAATTACAAGAATTTTATGAGTGTCAAAGGCTTTTATTGACAATTACATGAAGTTTCTGCAAAGAGTCACTCTTTTTTTTCAAGACCTCTGCAATTCGCCCTGGCATGCTGCCAGTCAACTTCTGGGCCACATCCTGACTGATGGCAGCCCATTCTTGCATAATCAATGCTTGGAGTTTGTCAGAATTTGAGGATTGACCACAAGTTCTCAATGGGGTTAAGGTCTAAGGAGTTTCCTGGCCATGGACTCAAAATTTTGATGTTTTGTTCCCCAAGCCATTTAGTTATCACTTTTGCCTTATGGCAAGGTGATCCATCATGCTGGAAAAGGCATTGTTCCTCATCTGCCTCTTGAGGATTGACCACAAGTTCTCAATGGGATTAAGGTCTGGGGAGTTTGCTGGCCATGGACTCAAAATGTTGATGTTTTGATCCCCAAGCCATTTAGTTATCACTTTTGCCTTATGGCAAGGTGCTCCATCATGCTGGAAAAGGCATTGTTCCTCACCAAACTGTTCGTGGATGGTTGGGAGAAGTTGCTCTCGGAGGTTGGTTTTGTACCTTTCCTATTTCAATGCTGTGTTCTTAGGCAAAACTGTGAGTGAACCCACACCCTTAGTTCATAAGCAACCCCACACATGAATGTTCTCAGGATGCTTTACTGTTGGCATGACACAGGACTGATGGTAGCTCTCTCCTTTTCTTCTCCGGACAAGGTTAAGGCTTTTTCCGGATGCCCCAAACAGTGGGAAAGGGAGTAAGCACTACATTCTTTCTGCTACAATTTTAGTAACCCCCCTTCTTTTTTCTGTACACCGTGTTCGGATGTGAGTTGCTGTGGCGTTCCAATTGGGCTACCTGCCTTTCCAGTTCGGTTGATGCCAACGAGGTCCTCTGGAGATACCATCTGAGATCCTGGGTTCCTTCAATCATTTGGGAGATTCATCGATCTGGATATCCATGCTCTAATGGTTTGGTGTCGCTGACATCCGGGTCCACCAGTCTCGGTAAGAGTATTTATTCTTATCCATCTAGAGAAGATTTACCATCTTGCATGCTTCACATATCAGCCTTTTATACCCATTCATCTGAGGATTATCACCTTATGGTTGTGGACTTTCATTGAGTTTTCCTTTTTAGGATCTGATTTGTGTTATTGGACTCCTTTGTGTTATTGGATTTCCTTTTTCACTTACTTCACTATGTTGGACTGTATTATTTATTTTTCATTGAATGCCTATTGCGCAGTATTATTCCATATTCCTATCAGTATCTATGCATCCCTAGTAAATGGAGCAAGGAAAACTCAAAAGTTAGACCGGATGTGACCCAAACAAGTGACCAACTTTGGAGGTCAGCCCCATATGTAGAGGTTTAATGAATGGCACCAAGAGCCTAGAAAGAAAAGGGAAGAAAGAAGAAAAGAGGGGAGTTAGAGAAGGAAAAAAGAAAGCAGGGTCCATGACCAAGAACTCACCTGTGAACCCCCGCAGCTGCTCCCAGCTCCTAGAAATATCATACGAAAAACTGAAGTTTGGAAGACATGGAGAAGTCGATCCAGGTAAATCAAACTTTGCTCAAAGTTCGGGTAACGCTTGTGTAAACTGGCCATTAGTTCCTCCATCCACATTATAGCAAAATTATAGTCAAATTTGATCAGGCATATCACAGCATACAACACTGGAAGTGACATGTCATTGAAGTCCCGCCCAACCCATTTCCCAGGCAACATTTTGTCAGGGCTGGTCTCAACCCTTCCTTCTCAGAGCAGGCCGCTCAGCTGTCGGTCAATTGCCACCTCTAATCTTTCCACAATGACTCACCTGGTGATGATATCCTGCTCGTCAGTCCTGCTGGCTACTTAAGCTGTTCAGAACAGATCCACTCTGCCTTCGCCTTGGTCAACACATCCAGAGACTCTCTCCTGTGTACCTGTTGAAGACTTTGCTTGGCTGACATCCCTTCTGGTTCCTGATCCTGCTTGCTGTTCCACTACGCTGATTCCCCGGTTTCCTGATTTCCTGGCCTGTCCTGAAGTATGCTGATCTCTGGCTCCCTGATGTCCTGGCTTGTCTGACTATCCGTTCTGGTTACCATACTCTGGCTATGATTTACCTACATTGCTCTGTTTACCTTTTACTATTATTATTAAAGAAGTGTGATTTTAACTGCACTTCTGTCTCGGTCTGATTCATGGTTTATGACACATTTGACGTCCTCAGGGGGGTCGCATGTTACTGACAAAACACGTTGGGCGGGACTTCTGTGACACATCACTTCCGGTATCTGAAGTGCAGGTGGAGCGCAAAGCGGCATTTTCAGTTTCTATTTGTATGCTGTGATATGCCTGATCAAATTTTTACTGATGTAAGTGCAATTTTAAACAGTTTTTAATAGATATTTGATAATACTACACTATTTGAGATTCCTCTACCTTTGTCCCTGGTGAGGGAGTTATATACAGAGTCTCTTAAAGGTGCAGGGGCACTGTTGGATATATGGTGAGATCAAATCGCTCGTATCTATAGGACGTCATTGGGTGACAAAAAATCTAACAGTTGCCTATGGAGATACCTATCATAAGCAATATTTGACAAAAGAGGACATATTTGAGAGCAGTGTGCTTCTGTCGGGAAGAGGAACAGCATGGTTGCCTGGGTGGCACTTCTTCTTTACAAATGGATGGATTTATTGGCACTGAGCACTTTAACTATTATCATGGACTTTAATATAATTGTTTTTGAGTTATGTGTTATTTTTATTTATGTTTACTGAGCACATTTATGATTTTTAGGATTTTTGCACAATTGTTCATTGCTTTGAGCGTGGTCTTTTACTAGTAGTTTTCTTATGTGCTACCAATCTCAGGTCAGGGGAACCAACATGACGATCACTGTCTGTGAACTGCCATGGTAGAAAGGGGGTCATTCTGTTTGATGGCCTATTATCCCTCCATAAAACCCATTTGTAAGGCAGTTTATCATTTTGCATACATTGAGAAAACTGGAGCAGTTTTTAACACGTCTGCACATCTGACATTTTAATTTTCACTCTTTTCATAGGGGACATGTGTGATACAAAAAAAAAATCCTGGTGATAAAAGAGTAACATTTTCAACAAAACGTTATTGTCAAAAAAATAAATAATAAATAAATAAAAAGATTAACATTTTAATTGAAATATTAAAATGTACACAATTTTAAACATACGTTCAGTTTTTTTTACTTATTTAACCACTTCAGCTCTAGAAGGTTTTACCCCCCTCCCTGACTGGCCCATTTTTTTGTGATGCGGCACAGCGTTATTTTAACTGACAATTGCGTGGTCGTGCGATGCTGTACACAAATAAAATTGATGTCCTTTTTTCCCCCCACAAATAGAGATTTCTTTTGGTGGTATTTGATGACCTCGGCGGTTTTTATTTTTTGCGCTATAAACAAAAAAAGAACGACAATTTTGAAAAAAAAAAATATATATATTTATTTTTTACTTTCTGCTATAAAACATATCCAATAAAAAATTTTAAAAAAATCTAATTTCTTCATCAATTTAGGCCAATATGTATTCTGCTACATGTTTTCGGTAAAATAAAAAAAAAACAATAACCGTATACTGATTGGTTTGCACAAAAGTTATATCATCTACAAACTGTGGGATAGATTTATGGAATTGTTTTTTTGGTGGCAATCAGTGATTTTTAGCGGGACTGTGACATTGCGGCGGAAAAATCTGACACTAAGTGACACTTTTTGGGGACCAGTGACACCAATACAGTGATCAGTGATAAAAACAAATGCACTGTCACTGTACTAATGACACTGGTTTGGAAGAGGTTAACATCAGGCGTGAATAAAGGGTTAAATGTGTTCCCTGGGAGTGCTTTCTAACTGTGGGTGTGGCACATTGACTGGGAGAAGACAGAGATCGGTGTTTCTAAGGAAACACAGGATCTCCATCTTCCCTTCTGGCAGAAGAGTGATCTGCCTTGTTTACATAGGCAAACCGCTGTTCTAAAGACATGGGCACTGCCAAAACATTTGTTAGTTTTCGTTTCATTCGTTTGTTTTTTTTCTCGTTTTTCGGGTCATTCGTTATGAATGAAATTCGTAAATTTGTAAACTTTGAATTTTTAAATTTCAGAATTTTCGAATTTCCAAATTTTCGAATATTCGAATTTATGAATTTTCGAATTTTTGAGTTTGAATTAAAAAATTTAAGAAAGATTTTTGGAATGTTCGAATTTACCAATTTACCAATTTTCGAATATTAAAATAAATTAAAATTTGTTAAACCGGTTTTCATTAATTCGGATGTTTCCAAATTAACAAATTTGTCAAAATTCGTTAAAAAGCGAATTCGGAACCAAACAAATAGCACATGTCTACTGTTCTGTCTGCCTTGGGAACGATTAGCGGGTCCCGGTGGACAGCGGTTAAAATAGTTACTATTTTCTAAAACAAGTTTTCATTAAAGGACTACTAGCATGCGCTGGACGGACTTTTTTAGGCAGGGCTCTGAGTGCAGCAGGGATTTCTGCAGCCTCCCCAGGGCCATCGAGCCTTTATGTTTCCTGACATACCCGCACCCCTGGGGGAACTCCTGGTGCATCCAGGAACCATCGCAGGAAGCCAGCGCAAAGATCACTTATGAACTATCTTCACCGGGTCCAGGAGTAGGTCAGGATGCCTCAAGATGGCGCCCAGTTGCCGTGTGCACAGACAACCCACCAAAGCCCCGCGGCCTCTCCGGCTCACTCCTTTGGAGACAGTGAGTACCCGGTCCAGCTCACAAAAGCAGACTTAGAAGATAGCTTATCGGCCATGTATGCAAAACTGGCTGATATGTTTCAGACAGAAACAGGGGGCAGAATGGATCTCCTTGAGACCAAGCACAATGAGCTACAACTGGCTTACACTGACCTTAGCAGGGACCACGAGTCACTCTCAGATACAGTGACTCAATTACAAATCCACCTGGAGGATCTTGACAATAGAAACAGGCAAAATAACCTGAGAGTGAGGAGGGTACCTGAATCAGTCACTGATCTGATCCCTTGCGTCTCAGAGATTCTTTCAACCCTTGCTCCAGAGACCCCTGCTGCCTCCTTTGCCTGTGATAGGATTTACAGGGTGCTGTGCTAAAAGCCACCAGATGTTAAGCCACCAAGAGACATAGTATTGTGCCTCAAAGACTATCTCATTAAGGAAGAGATACTCAGCCTCTCGCAACACACCTAACATTCTGTTAGATGGGACCAAGATCCAAATATACCTGGACCTATCCCCCGCCATGCTGGATAAACGCCACAAGATGAAGGAGATCACCACTGTTCTTCAAGCTGTGAGGATACGGTACAGGTGGGGTTTCCCCTTCAAACTTCAGGTTACCCACAGTGGCACCACATACAACACCACATACAACATCACTACGGTCCATGAGGGCAAAGATCTCCTTAGCTAGGCCTTTTGGCGCAAGAAAACCTACCCAGGATGCCTTCCACTCCACGCCCGTCAGCTATCTGGGCAACTCCTTGCCAACGAAGAGACTGCAGAAGACAACGCCAAGATTTCAGAGACCCGTCCACCTGATACAGTCACTATCCATTCTGAACTGTTCCAGGACCCATCTTTTCAGATAAGTACTTTGCCCGTTGGCATGCCACCATAATCTAAAAAGAAGGGGGCCCCTATATATACATTTTTTCTTTTTCTTTTTTTTATCCCCCCCCCCCCCTCCTTCTTTTATTTCTCTAAAAATGTATTATTCCCCGCTGCATCCGAGTCTGGCAGTGCCCGGTTGGTTGACCCCCTACTCTTACTTCACGACAGCCTAGGGCCTAGGCTGCTCTCCAACTGTTTTGGAACATTTGTTTAGGCCCCCATATTTTTAGTGATTAGGCCCCAAAAAAGGTCTCCTAAGACCTTTCTGTTTCAGTTTGGTGGGTATCCCTATATGGTTAGAAAGAGGTTTGGACTTTATAGTCCTAATATATTACTATTCACTCTAGTCGGAGAAGATCCTTACACCCCCCCCCCCCCCGACTCCATTTGACTTTGGGCTCGTGCTTTCCTTTTTTGGTGTTCAATTTTATGTTTTATTTTAATGCTATTTTTTTAAGGGTATTATTCTCCAACCTTATCAAAAGTATGGATTGCTGCCCATATATATTATTGATTTATATTTACTTGAGCCTATTCTGACTTCAGATTGTGATTTTCTGCATTTGTTTGTTCCCCGAGACCTGATCCCTCTTAGGGGCCTGATGACATTCCCTCAGATTTACTATGGGTTTAAAGGTAATATCTCATAATGGTAGGGCCTTTAACTCGCCCGATAAGAGAAAGAAGGCCTTCAGAGCATATAAACACCTGGGGGACTGATATTTTACTCCTACAGGAGACGCACTTCTCAGAATCTAATCACCCTAATTACTTTGACAGGTCATTTAGGCAGAGCTACTTCACCACCTTTGTGTCCAAGTCTCGGGGAGTGGCAATTTATAGTAAGAATACAGTCTCAATAGATGTGCAGCATGTGTATAAAGATCCAATGAGCAGGTTTATAATTATTCAAGGATCCCTGCAGGGTAAGGCAGTTACGATAGCCAATGTATATGCTCCTAACGACTCACAAGCATTTAAATCATTTTTTTCAGATCCTGGATAAATACCTCTCTCTTCACCTTCTGATTGGAGGAGACCTTAACTTGGTGGCACACTCTGTTCTGGACAGAAGTTGAGTTGTGAGTATAGCGAATGCCTTTCCTAAGACCCTGAACAGCCTGCTCAGTTCACATCAGCTCCTAGATACATGGCAAGCTCACAATGTGGGAGCCTGAGAGTGCACCTTCTACTCGCACCCTCACTATGGCTACTCCATGCTAGACTATCTATACTGCAGGCCTTCTCGCAAACTCTACCATGGCGGGAATACATCCCTGCCCCTGGTCTGATCACCACATGTCTCTCTTAACATCTCACATATAGGTCTCTCACCTGCTACAGCAGGATGGAGAATTAACAAATCTCTTCTCACAGATCCAGAAATAGTAACCAATTTATCTGACCACATAGACGAGTATTTTTGTATCAACAGCACAGGTGATATCCCCCTACCTCACTTTGGGCTGCCCACAAAGCAGTGATTAAGGGCCACCTGATTCAATTAACTTTGGCCAAAAAAAGACGCAAATTAGCAGATATTACCAAACTTGCACAGGAACTAGATAAACTCTACCATCTACACAGCCAAAATCACTCCCCTGTTCTGTTAAGGCAGATAAACCAGAAGAGATTGGCTCTGAATACGATTCTCTCTGAGCAGACTGAGAAGTCTTTGAGATGGTCCAGGGCTAGATTCCTATTGCATAGCAACATAGCAAAAAGCTATTCAGCACCCTCATTCTTATAAACTTAGGAATGCTTCTGGGAATACTGTCTCCCATCCCACAGAAGTACTCCAGATTTTTTCTAAATTTTTTCAGGATCTTCTCCCCCCCCCCACCCTACCCACCTTCGTGCCTTGTTCCTCTGCTAAATCCTGGCTGTATGTTCTGCCTCTCCTGACATTGTCAGAGGAGCAGATGCAGACCCTAAATGCCCCTTGCATGGAAATTTGTTCCATAATAACCTCCCTGAAAACATCTAAAACCCCCGGCCCAGATGGATTTTAGGCCTCTTATTATAAAAAATATTTACAATATTTACATTCCTAATCTAAAGACTTTTTATTTACATCCTCAAAGGTAACACCTTCCCTGATGATATGCTCATGGCAAACATGTCCCTTATACCCAAACCAAATAAAGACCATTTCCTTCCACAAAATTATCGACCGATCTCGGTTATCAACAATGATTTAAAAATATTTGGTCGCCTTTTGGAAGATAGACTGTCCAACATTCTCACTTCACTGATCTCCCCAGACCAAACGAGTTTTATCACAACCAGGCAGATCACTGATAATATTCAGTTAGCCAAACATGTTATCCAAGGCGCTGATCTTTTCTCCCGTAAAGTTTTATTGTTGAGCCTTGATATCCATAAAGCTTTTAATAGCGTACTCTGGCCCTATCTTGAACTAATTATCACACGGCTTTAGGGCCCTATATCACCACCCGCGCAACTGAATAAAACTCCCAGGCTGAAATTCAGACTATTTCACTTTGGAAAGAGGAACGAGGCAGGGATGTCCCCTTTTCCCTATTTTCTTTGCCATGGCTATTGAACCCTTGGCCTGCTCTATCTGCCTGGACCCCAATATCAGAGGATATGAGAAGGGTAACTAGGAATTTAAACTCAGCATGTATGCCGATTATGTCCTATTGTTCTTAACAGACCCCGTCTCTTCCCTACCCAACCTGGTTTCAACCTCAAGCATCTTTCAGGACATTTCGGGACTGCTGGTCAACCTCTCAAAATGCACAGCTCACCCGATCAACTTCCCTCAGGCCTCAATATTTGGTATCCATCCAAGTTTGGTTTTGCCTGGAGCAGGGAAACACTATCATACATGGGTATTAAATTAGCTCCATCCCTTTGTAAGATGTACTACTCTAATTACCCACCATCATTCTCAGGCATCAGGCAATTATTGCACACATGAGCCCCATACCACATCTCCTTTTTAGGCAGAGTTCAGGCGGTAAAGATGTCCATTTTTCCGAAACTGCTTTTTTATTTTAGAGCTCTCCCCATGTATGTCTCTTGTCAAACTATTGAGATGATACAGGGTGAGGTGAACAGGTTTATATGGCACGCAAAGAAGCCTCACTTGGGCAAGATGATGGTGTACAGACCGTGGGCTATGGATGGACTGGGCTTGCCAAATCTCTGGCTATTTTTATCTCTCCACCAGGTTAGTACAACTGGCACAGTGGCATGCCCCGCCGGCCCACGTCCCTTGGCTTCACTTTGAGTGGATCTCCATCAACCTTTACTACCTCCCGGGCTTGCTATGGTCAGGGTCGGTACGCCCTAAAGATCTATCCCCTCTAAACTTAGTGGTTGGCCAATCGCTACAGCTATGGTCATTATATGAGAAGAACTGTTAACTACCCCCCCATAAGCCTAGGTTGGCTTCCTTTCTCGAAGACCCCGGCTTCCTTCCCACTTTTTCCTTCCCCCAAGACTTCTCCCAGTGGGTTGAGAGTGACAATGTCTCTTTCTCCTCCCTCCAGTCAAATTATGCTTTTCTTAAAACAGATTTCTACAAGTACTTCCAGGTTAGGCATTTTTTTGCCACTCAATACCCCCTGGATGGGCCCAGCACAGGTTCTACTTTTGAGCATATATGTGTATGTCCTGCTCCAGGGAGAAGGGTACAATCTCCATTATGTACAGTTACCTCAATGAGATGAATCTCCCTGCCAAATCTTCAGCGATGCTGGGTTGGGAGGAGGAGACGGGTCAGGAAATTTCCCCTGAAGACTGGGTGGATATGCTTACCAATATACACAAATGCATGGAATCCATGGCAGTGAAGGAAACAGTAGTTAAGCTCTACACTAGGTGGTATTATACACCTTCAAAACTTCACAGATTTTATCCCATGGTCTCAGAGTCCTGTTTCAGAGAATGTCCAGACAGGGGCACACACTTACATATTTTCTGGAGCTGTGAGGCGATTGAAACAATCTGGCAAAAGGTGCCCTCCAAGGTTGCCCAGATCACAGGGATGCAACTGACCTTGACATACCAAATGTGCCTTTTTTTGCTGACCCTCCCAGAGGTCTCCTCTCCCAAACAATTGGACAATTGCATTGAACTGGCGCACCCCCAGGGTCCCTTGTGATCAGATTTTGAAACGTATGGCTGCCATTCAGCTCATGGAAAAGGTTCATCATACAATTATGGACACTGTGCCAATTTATAACCAAAAATGGTAGTTTTGGTCTGACTATGGCTTTGTGAGTGTATAGACCCATAGCTTGTGAGATACCACCAATTCTGCAGGTATTGTTTTGGTACCCTTATATATAGTTTTTTTCATTTTCCTAGTATTTTATTTTCTTTAATGTATTTCTATTGTTATCATTTCTCTACTTTATTTTTGGTTAATGATAAGTAACTCTTGTACTTTACCTTCTGGCTAAGTCTCAACTAAGAACTATGGCCATGGTATTAAACATACACAGGTTGTTCTTGAGGAAGAACCCCTGAAGAGCTGTAGGTCATATTTTGGAATGCTTCTTACTATCCTAGAGATGTTTGTACAGATACAGTATGACTCTTGTTTTGTGCAAATTTTTGTATGTGATTTCCTTGTTATTTGTTTTTATTCTACAATAAAAGAAACTGTTGGTATTAAAAAAAAAAAAAAAAAAAAAAGAACTACTATCATAATACATATGGTATTTTTTACCCGTATGCAGTGAATACACGCAATGCTAATAGCAAAAAAACTCTCTATTTATTTCACATCTTAATTCAATTGTTTTCATGTTTAGGGCTCATTCACACCGTGTTATAACATGTATATTGACCTAGGTTATAACACGTGTAGGCAGGTGCAATCTATTTTCTCCACGGCAGGTGGCGATCTTCTGCAGTGGCACTGTTGTTGGAGAGGAAGTCAAAAGGAACATAGTTCCTCTATGGCGGGGATATGCAATTAGCGGACCTCCAGCTGTTGCAGAACTACAAGTCCCATGAGGCATAGCAAGACTCTGACAGCCACAAGCATGACACCCAGAGGCAGAGGCATGATGGGACTAGATTTGCAACAGTTGGAGGTTCGCTAATTGGATATCCCTGCTCTATGGTTTCCTGGGTCATTGGGGAAGCTATCTTATTGGATGCTGCTGCCTGGACATCTGCGGTTCATTTTGTCCAGAATTGAAATTCAGGCAAATTTTAATTTTTCGGAAATGCTGATGTATCCGAATTAAAATAGTACCGAATTTAAACAAATCCGAAATAACAGAAAAAATTTGGATGAAATGCAAATTCAAAAAGTTTTTGAATACTTTTCGAATTCGAATAGTTTTCAAATTCAAATTCGAAAAGTTTTCGAATTCGAATAGTTTTCCAATTTCCAAAGAGAATAAAATAAAATAAAAAGGAATATAATAGAACAAAAAAAATAATAGACTAGAAAAGAGTATAACAGAAAATAAAAGAATAAAATATAATATAGTAAAACAGAACAAAATAGAATAGAAAATAAAGGAATATAAACGACTAGAATATAATAGAAACAAATAGAATAGAATAACATAGAAAGAATATAACCATCTTCTGAAATTCAAGTTTCAAATAGAATAAATTGGAATTCAAATACATAAGAAAATAATATGATTAAACAATAGAATAGACTATAATAGAATAGAAAAGAATAGAATAATAAAAAAAAAAAAAAAACAATAGAATAGAATCGAATCGAAAGTATATAACCATTTCCCAAAATTTTAATAGAATTAATTGTAATTGAAATAGAATAGAAAATAATAGATTAGAACAGAATAGAAAATAACAGAATAGTATAGAAAAAACAACAGAATAGAATAGAAAGACTATAACCATCTTCCAAAATTCGAATTTCAAACAGAATACATTTGAATTTGAATAGAAAAGAATGGAATATAATAGAATAGAAAAGAATAGAATAGAAAATAAAATATTAGAATAGAACAAAATAGAATAAACAAATAGAAAAATAATATAATTAAAAAAACAATAGACTATAATAGAATAGAATAGAATAGTAGGAATATAACCATTTCCCAAAATTCAAATATAATCAATTTGCATTTGAATAGAATAGAAAAGAATAGATTAGAATAGGAAGATGGTTTTATTCATTCTATTATTCTGTTATTTTCTATTCTATTCTACTCTATTCTTTTCTATTGTATTCAAATTTGAATTGATTCTATTTGAATTTTGGAAAATGGTTAAATGATTTCTATTCTATTCTATTGTTTTTTTTTTATTATATTATTTTCTATTCTATTCAAATTTCAAAAGATGGTTATAATCTTTATATTTCATTCTATTTTTTTTTATTCTATTCTATTCCTTTCTATTCTATTCTATTATTTTATTCTCTGTTATATTCTTTTCTATGCTATTCTATTTTTTCTATTCTATTTCTTTATTTTCTATTCTATTTTGTTCTCTTTGGAAATTTGAAAACTATTTGAGTTTGAAAACTATTTGAATTCAAAAACTTTTCCAATAAATTTCGCATAGTTTTCTAATTCGAAAACAAATTAAACTAATTTAACTAAACACATTTATGTAAATAATGAATCAAAACTAAACAAAACTATTTTTTTCGTTCTGCACATGTCTACTGCTACCCCATATGACTTGAGCAGCCATCTTCAGTCTGGTAGAGCCTATTTATCCACTTGCTGACCATCCTGCTACAGGGCGGCCACACTGTGCAGGATCACGTATATATATATATATACCATAGAGCAGCTACAAACTTATAAGCACTGCGATCTCTACTATATCTCTACTAAATACTGAGTCCTTCTCCTACTGACCAACCAATGAAAGAAGTCCTTCTCCTACTGACCATCACAGTAATAGAGTCATTTTCCCACTGACCACCAAAGTAATAGGGTCCTCCTCCTATTGACCACCAATGAAAAGAAGTCCTTCTCCTACTGACCATCACAGTAATAGAGTCATTTTCCCACTGACCACCAAAGTAATAAGGTCCTCCTCCTATTGACCACCAATGAAAAGAAGTCCTTCTCCTACTGACCACTAATGTAAAAGGATTATTTCTCCTACTGACCACTACTGGTCATCAATGTAACGGACTTGACCAATTAATTAATAGACTCCTTGTCACATTGACCACCAATGTAAAGGAGACCTTCCCCCACTGACCATCAAAATAATAGAGTCCTACTATTACTGACCACCAATGTAAGGAGTTATTTTACTACTGACCACCTATATAACAGAATCCTTCTCCCACTGACAACCACAGTAATATAGTCCTTCTCCCACTGACCATCAAAGTCATAGCGTTCATCTCCTCCTGACCACCAATGTAAAAGGGTCCCTCTTTCACTGACCACTGCATTTTTAACTAAACACTAGGGATGAACTTCAGATTCAGACTGATATTTGCCTGTTCTGCGTTTGGGAAATGGGCGGACCAAATGGAGTGTTTGTCTGCCCACTGAGCCAAATGTCCAGCTGCAGCAGGAAGTGATACATTTAGTATCAGCATTACTACCGCTGCTGCATGTGACAGCTCCCCCTTTAGGTTGGTTATTAAGACGCTAGCAACCTCTAATATCTAGCAACCAGTGACACATCCCCACCTGGCCCAATTAGCTTTCAGATGGGAATTTCCATCTGACAGCTGAATATGGGGGGGGGGGGGGCAAATCTTCCAATTGGGGACACATACAGCAAAAATTAAACATAAAGCTCTATAATAATTTCATAATCTCCCACCCCAGCCAAAAAAAAAAAAAAAAGAAAAACAATGGGTAAAAATATACTTTAACCACTTAAGCCCAGGACCATTTGCCTGCCCAAAGACCAGAGCACTTTTTTTAGATTCGGCACTGCGTCACTTTAACTGACAATTGCGCGGTCGTGCGATGTTGCTCCCAAACAAAATTGACGTCCTTTTTTCCCCACAAATAGAGCTTTCTTTTGGTGGTATTTGATCACCTCTACGGTTTTTATTTTTTGCGCTATAAACAAAAAAAATAGCGACAATTTTGAAAAAAACAATTTTTTTTTAACTTTTTGCTATAATAAATACCCCCCAAAAATATATAAAAAAACATTATTTTTCCTTAGTTTAGGCCGATACGTATTCTTCTGCATATTTTTGGTTAAAAAAAAATCGCAATAAGCATTTATTGATTGGTTTGCGCAAAAGTTATAACATCTACAAAATAGGGAATAGTTTTATGGCATTTTTTTTATAATTTTTTTTTTTTACTAGTAATGGCGGCGATTAGAGATTTTTATCATGACTGCGACATTATGGCGGACACATCGGACAATTTTGGCATGATTTTGGGACCAATCACATTTATACAGCGATCAGTGCAATTAAAAATGCATTGATTACTGTGTAAATGTGACTGGCAGTGAAGGGGTTAACCACTAGGGGGCAGTGTAGGGATTAAGTGTGTCCTAGGGAGTGATTCTAACTGTGGGGGGGGGGCTATGTGTGACACGACACTGATCACCGCTCCCCATTACAGTGATCAGTGTCCTGTCACTAGGCAGAACGGAGAATTTCCTATTCTAGCCCCCAAAAAATGGGCAAAACATACTTGAATGTTAGAATAACTTTTAAAATATATCTATTTATTAATATTATTATTTATTATTATTTATAATTATTTTTTTTTTGTTTTGGAGTGGGAATGGATTGCACCCCTGTTAGGGAGATTCACTCTCTCTATTTGTCTTGTTTACCATTATCATACCTCCCATACCTTGAGATGGGAATGAGGGACGCCTACTAGCAAATGTATGTAGGCATAGGACACGCCCCCTGCCACACCCCCTTAAAGGAGAATTAACAAAAAAAAATTGTTAATCAAATCCACAAGGGCTTTTTTTTTTACCACTACTATTCCTTTATATTGGCTTTTAAAATGACCAAATGCTGCAATTTAGAAATTAGATGGAAGGTTTAGCACTGGGAAACACTTTCTGAAAGATAAAAAGTGCATTTTATATACAAATACATAGATCAGACCAAAACGAGGGACAAATTAGGAGGAATGAGGGACAGAGGGACATTGCTCCAAATCAGGGACATGCCCTCGAAATCAGGGACTGTTGGGAGCTATGCCATTGTCACTGAAAGTGAAAGTAAAAGAAAAATCCCAAATTTTGGGTTGTCCCCAGAAAAGTAATACAGCAAAAAATGTTCCAATGTGGACACTAGTTCTGGTGATGAGGGGGTCCCTAAGAATTCCCTTAATTTGCAGGGATTCCCTATAACTTCCTGTTTGGTTATGGGACAGGAAGTGATGGTAAATCTCCCCAATGGGGCAGAGATGGTAAAAATAAACCTTCCCTTACTCTATCCAAAATGAAAAAAAAAAAAGTGTTGTCTATAGTAGACATGTGCGGTTCGTTTCGTACGAATCGAAAATTCTTTCATTCGGAAGCATCAGAAATACGAATTTCTATGTTTCCGAATTTTATACGTAATTTCGTTGAGGAATTTCGGATCCAAATTCCGTTACAATGGAAACGTGACTGGTGTTTTGTTAACCAATCAGAGGTTTTCTTCTGCTGCTGAGTGAGGGTTGGGAAAATGACCTTTTTTAATATGGGAGTGGGAGACTGGTACTGGTAGTCGATAGGAGATTCAGAATCGGACAAAATAAGAATGTTCGTTAATATCGTTTTATCATTGTCATAATAATTACGATTATTCGTTATGATGAATTTAAAGACCCAGGAAGTCAGCACAGGGATGGTGGGAGCCCCTCATAATGAGCACAGCACAGGGATGGTGGGAGCCCCTCATAATGAGCACAGGGATGGTGGGAGCCCCTCATAATGAGCACAGCACAGGGATGGTGGGAGCCCCTCATAATGAGCACAGCACAGGGATGGTGGGAGCCTCTCATAATGATCACAGCACAGGGATGGTGGGAGCCTCTCATAATGAGCACAGCACAGGGATGGTGGGAGCCCCTCATAATGAGAACAGCACAGGGATGGTGGGAGCTCCTCATAATGAGAACAGCACAGGGATGGTGGGAGCCCCTCATAATGATCACAGCACAGGGATGGTGGGGGCCCCTCATAATGAGCACAGCACAGGGATGGTGGGAGCCCCTCATAATGAGCACAGCACAGGGATGGTGGGAGCTCCTCATAATGAGCACAGCACAGGGATGGTGGGAGCCCCTCATAATGAGCACAGCACAGGGATGGTGGGAGCCCCTCATGATCAGCATAATGAGTCCGACGACTGCCATATTGAGAAAGGTATTTTTTGCTTTTTAAATTCATCATAACAAACGTTTGTAATTGTTACAAAAAGTTAACGAACTTAACGAAAATTCGTATTTCGTATGAATCCAAATTGAATTTCGGACACGAATTACGAAATACAAATTAACGGCTAATACGAAACGGAACAAAACAAAACAAAACAAATTTATTGACAGCGCATATGTCTAGTCTATAGGGAGAGTCCCTTATCAGGGGTGTCCTGGGGGCCACAGCTTTCAATTGGGGACACATACAGAAAAAATAAAAAAAAATTAAGTTCTATAATAATTTAATAATTTCCTATTTTAGCCAAAAAAAAATAAAAAAAAAAATGGGCAAAAATATACTTTAATGCCCGAATAACTTTTAAAATAAAATATATTTTTTTATTAGGTTTGAGTGGGAAAAACCCCCTAACTAAACATAAAGCTCTTGAATAATTTAATAAATGTAATAAATTAATAATTTCCTACTCCAGCCCAAAAAAAAAAAAGGTTTGACTATACAGATACTTCTTTTTTTTTCAGCCTTCTCCACTCTATCCAAACGATACTTACTGTATTTGAACACCGGCATTTCATGTTAATGACTTCTTTTGTTAATAATTTTCTACTCTAGCCAGAAGATGAAAAAAAAAATGAGCAAAAATATACTTTAATGTCAGAATAACGTTTAAAATATATTTTAAACAGTTTTAGAAAATGGTCCAAACTATTTTTTAATGTCAGAATCACTTTTAAAATATATTTTTTTCTATTAAGTTTTGAGTGATAAGAGCCCCCTATCAGGGTTGTTCTGGGGGCCAAATCTTCCAATGGGGACACAGACAGCAAAAACTAAACATAAAGTTATTCAATCATTTAATAAATGTAATAAATTAATAATTTCCTACTCCAGCCCCCCCAAAAAAGGGTTGACTATACAGATACTTCTTTTTTTCAGGCTTCTCCCACTCTATCCAAACAATACTTACTGTATTTGAACACCGGCACTTCACGTTAATCACTTCCTTTGTTAATAATTTTTATTAGAACAGGTGAAAACTTGGATGGCGACCAGCACTTCTGGAAAAGTCCCTTATCATGGGTGTCCTGGGGGGCAAATCTTCTAATGGGGACACATACAGCAAAAATGTAACATAAAATTCTATAATAATTTAATAATGTCCTACTCCAGCCAAAAGACAAAAAACAATTAAAAAAAGGCAAAACTATACTTTAATGTCAGAATAACTTTTAAAATATATCTTATTTTCAAGTTTGAGTAGGAAGAACCCCCTATCAGGGATGCTCTGGAGGCCAAATCTTCTAATGGGGACACATACATAACATAAAGTTCTATAATAATTTAATAACGTCTTACTCCAGCCAAAAGACAAAAAAATTTAAAAAAAGGGCAAAACTATACTTTAATGTCAGAAAAACTTTTAAAATATATCTTTTTTTTTAAGTTTGAGTAGGAAGAACCCCCTATCAAGGGTACTCTAGAGGCAAAATCTCCCAATGGGGGAGACAACAAAAATTAAACTTAAAGATCTATAACCATTTTATAATTTTCTACTTTAGCCAGAAGATGAAAAAAAATGAGCAAAAATATAGTTTAATGTCAAAATAACATTTAAAATACATTTTAAACAATTTTAGAAAATGGTCCAAAATATTTTTTTAATGTAAGAATAACTTTTAAAATATATTTTTTCTTTTAAGTTTTGAGTGATAAGAGCCCCCTATCAGGGTTGTTCTGGGGGCCAAATCTTCCAATGGGGACACAGACAGCAAAAATTAAACATAAAGTTTTGCAATTATTTAACCGCTTGACATCCGGAGGACGTCATATGACGTCCTCGACTTTCGGGGCTTATATCTGAATGATGTCTGAGGCTACAGACATCATTCAGATACCGGCATTTTCAGCCGGCGATTCCGTACACCATAAGAACGATCATAGCGGCTGTTCCGCCGCTTGATCGTTCTTACGGGCGGCGGGAGGGGACGTCCCCCCCCTCCCGCCGCCCTCCGGTGCTACTACCGACTCACCTCAGCGATCCGTGAGTCGGATAGCGGATCCGCCGGCGCCGGATGTTCACCATAGAGATTTCCGGCGGACCAGATGGTCGCCGGAGTCTCTATGATCGTTCGGAGGCCGGGCGCGATGTTAGCTGTGAAGCGGCGATCGTTTTATTTTTTTTTTTATTTTAGGCTTCCCAGCCTAGAGGTGAGATGTGGGGTCTTATTGACCCCATATCTCACTGTAAAGAGGACTGATCGTGTCATATTCCTATTACAAGGGATGTTTACATTCCTTGTAATAGGAATAAAAGTGATCAAAAAAAAAAAAAAAATTTTTAAAGTGTAAAAATAAAAATTTTTAAGTAAAATTAACAATAAAAAAAAAAAAAAAAATTTTTAAAGCGCCCCTGTCCCTGTGAGCTCGCACGCAGAAGCGAACGCATACGTAAGTCCCGCCCACATATGAAAACGGTGTTCAAACCACACATGTGAGGTATCGCCGCGAACGTTAGAGCGAGAGCAATAATTTTGGCCCTAGACCTCCTCTGTAACTCAAAACATGTAACCAGTAAAAAATGTTAAAGCGTCGCCTATCGAGATTTTTAAGTACCAAAGTTTGGCGCCATTCCACGAGCGTGTGCAATTTTGAAGCGTGACATGTTAGGTATCTATTTACTCGGCGTAACTTCATCCTTCACACAATGCAAAAAAATTTGGCTAACTTTGCTGTTTTGTTTTTTTTTAAAGCATGAAACTGTTTTTTTTTTAAAAAAAACGCGTTTGAAAAATTGCTGCGCAAATACCGTGCAAGATAAAAAGTTGCAATGACTGCCATTGTATTCTCTAGGGTCTCTGCTAAAAAAACATATATAATGTTTGGGGGTTCTATCTAATTTTATAGCAAAGAAATGATGATTTTTGACATGTATGACATGTAGGAGCGAAGTGTCAGAAATGGCCTGGATGTGAAGTGGTATAAATGTAATAATTGTCCTACTCCAGCCGAAAAAAAAAAAAATAAAAAGAATTGCAAAACTATACTTTAATGTCAGAATAACTTTTAATATATATATATATATATATATATATATATATATATATATATATATATATATATATATATATATATATATAAGCTTGAGTAGGAAGAACCCCCTATCAGGGGTGCTCTGGAGGCCCAATCTTCCAATGGAGACACAGACAACAAAAATTAGACTTAAAGATCTATAATAATTTAATAATTTTCTACTCCAGCCAAAAGATGAAAAAAATTAGCAAAATATACTTTAATGTCAGAATAACTTTTAAAAAATATTTTAAACAATTTTAGAAAATGGTCCAAAATATTTTTTATTGTCAGAATAACTTTTTAAATATTTTAAGTTTTGAGTAATAAGAGTCGACTATCAGGGGTGTTCTGGGGGCAAAATCTTCCAATGGGGACACAGGCAACAAAAACTAAACATAAAGTTCTTCAATAATTTAATACATTTAATAAATTAATCATTTCCTACTCTAGCCAATTTTTTTTTTAAATGTAAAAAAAGGTTTGACTATATACGGTAGATATTTTTTTTTTAGCCTTTTCCCACTCAATTCAAACTATACTGACACTTCAGGCTAATCAGTTCCTTGTTAATATTTTCTATTAGCACAGGTGAAAACTTGGATGGCGACCAACACTTCTGGAAGAGTTCCTTATCATGGGTGTCCTGGGGGCCAAATCTTCCAATGGGGACACATACAGCAAACATTTAACATACAGTTCTATAATAATTTAATAATGTCCTACTCCAGCCAAAAGACAAAAAAAAAATAAAAAAAAAGGGCAAAACTATATTTTAATGTCAGAATAACTTTTAAAATATATATATATTTTTTTAAGTTTGAGTAGGAAGAACCCTCTATCAGGGGTGCTCTGGAGGCCAAATTTTCCAATGGGGACACAGACAACAAAAATTAAACTTAAAGATCTATAATAATTTAATAATTTTCTACTCTAGCCGGAAGATGAAAAAAAAAAATTAGCAAAAATATACTTTAATGTCAATAACTTTTAAAATATATCTTTTTTTCAAGTTTGAGTAGGAAGAACCCCCTATCAGAGGTGCTCTGGAGGCCAAATCTTCTAATGGGGACACATACAGCAGAAAGTGAACATAAAGTTCTATAATAATTTAATAATGTCTTACTCCAGCCAAAAGACAAAAAAAAATTTAAAAAAGGGCAAAACTATACTTTAATGTCAGAAAAACTTTTAAAGTATATATATTTTTTAAGTTTGAGTAGGAAGAACCCCCTATCAAGGGTGCTCTACAGGCAAAATCTCCCAATGGGGACACAGACAAGAAAAATTAAACTTAAAGATCTATAATCATTTTATAATTTTCTACTTTAGCCAGAAGATGAAAAAAAAAAAAAATGAGCAAAAATATAGTTTAATGTCAGAATAACTTTTAAAATACATTTGAAACAATTTTAGAAAATGGTCCAAAATATTTTTTAATGTCAGAATAACTTTTAAAATATATTTTTTTATTTTAAGCTTTGAGTGATATCAGGGATGTTCTGGGGGGGCAAATCTTCCAATGGGGGCAACAAAAACTAAACATAACGTTCCTCAATAATTTAAAAAATGTAATAAATTAATAATTTCTTACTCTAGCCAATTTTTTTTTTAATGTAAAAAAGGTTTGACTATATACAGTAGATATTTAAAAAAATATGATTTTTTTTTAGCCTTTTCCCACTCTATTCAAACTATACTGACACTTCATGAAGTGTCAGTATAGTTTGAATAGAGTGGGAAAAGGCTAAAAAAAATATATATATTTTTTTTTAAATATCTACTGTATATAGTCAAACCTTTTTTTTAAAATGTAAAAAAAAGTTTGATTATATACAGTAGATATTTAATATTTTAATAATTTAATATATATATTTTTAATATCTAATATACAATAGATATTTAATATTTTAATAATTTAATATATATATTTTTTAATATCTAATGTATATAGTCAAACCTTGTTTTAAATGTAAAAAAAGGTTTGATTATATACAGTAGATATTTAAAAAAAATATTTTTAGCCTTTTCCCACTCTATTCAAACTATACTGACACTTCATGTTAATCAGTTCCTTGTTAATATTTTTTATTAGCACAGGTGAAAACTTGGATGGCGACCAGCACTTCACGCATGATCCTGCCACATCAAATTATGACATTTCTATACTGCTAATTTTTTTCATTGTTGGAAAATAAATCTTTGCTTTGAGGCTATAAGACAAGAGGGACGGACCCACATCCGTCAAACCCAGCCAAGTGTCAATCCAGTCCATCCGCTTTTTTTTGATTTTCGTTTGTTCTTCATTCCCACCTATTGGAAGTCGTGGAACCATTCGATGACACCTCCTTTGTGATGGCGATGACTCTATTTCCCAGAGAAATCGGCATTGATTTCCAGGGTATTGTGCAGTGAGATGACAGGGCGTATTCACAATCTCACCGAGAGAGATGTTCCCCACCAAGACTTCATTGTCCGCCGGCGTCACGTTAAAACAATCAATTTGAAAGGAGTGGAGCACCAGGAGTCTGCTGATAAGGCCTCCATTGTACTTCATATCACTGACAGAGCTGGACCGAATGCCTATATTACACCGTGGGGACTTCAGCTTTCACCGACCGTACGAGATGACTGCTGGAACTCGACCAGACTCCTCAAACTCCCCCCCCTCCCCCGTCTACCGTTGTCTCAAATGTGTCATTTGCAATACAGCTCGTTTAATTGATCTGTTACCGGGATGCCTTTCTCTCCCAATTAGTATAGTGTTTAAAACCTATAAGCTGTAATAGGTTAGTTTTTTTTTTTTTTAATAATGTTTGCACAAGTTGGTCGTATTCATTTAAATCATAAAGTTATGTTTTTCGTCTGCCATTGGTGATTGCAAACTCTTATGTCCCGTACACACGGTCGGACATTGATCGGACATTCCGACAACAAAATCCATGGATTTTTTCCGACGGATGTTGGCTCAAACTTGTCTTGCATACACACGGTCACACAAAGTTGTCGGAAAATCCGATCATTCTTAACGCGGTGACGTAAAACACGTACGTCGGGACTATAAACGGGGCAGTAGCCAATAGCTTTCATCTCTTTATTTATTCTGAGCATGCGTGGCACTTTGTCTGTCGGATTTGTGTACACACGATCGGAATTTCCGATAATGGATTTTGTTGTCGGAAAATTTTATAGCAAGCTCTCAAACTTTATGTGTCGGAGAATCCGATGGAAAATGTGTGATGGAGCCCACACACGGTCGGAATTTCCGACAACAAGGTCCTATCACACATTTTTTCTGTCGGAAAATCCGACCGTGTGTACGGGGCATAACAATGAACATCTTTTATATGTCCCCTTTTGGTGGGTTATAGTGTTACTAAGCCCAGGAGCCTGCATTCGTTATATCTGGTCTCCCACAGAACACATAGAAAAGTCTGTCATTGAGGAAAAAAAAGTGATGGGACCACATCCCTAACAAACCCTCTAAATGGGGACTTTTTGGGGCATCAATCACTACAATGTTGTATAAAAGAGTACATTTTATCATACAGAGTTAAAAATGTATACAGTGCTTTGAAAAAGTATTCATACCCCTTGATATTTTCCACATTTTATCATGTTACAACCAAAAACATAAATGTTTTTTATTAATGTGATAGACCAGTGATGGCCAACCTGGGCACCCCAGATGTTTTGGAACTACGTTTCCCATGATGCTCATGCACTCTGCAGTGTAGTTGAGCATCATGGGAAATGTAGTTTCAAAACATCTGGGGTGCCAAGGTTCGCCATCACTGCGATAGACCAACACAATGTGGCACATCATTGTGAAGTGGAAGGAAAATGATAAATGGTTTTCAACATTTTTAACAAATAAATATGTGAAAAGTGTGGGGTACATTTGTATTCAGCCCCCTTTACTCTGATACCCCAAACTAAAATCTAGTGGAGCCAACTGCCTTCAAAAGTCACCTAATTAGTAAATAGAGTCCACCTGTGTGTAATTTAATCTCAGTATAAACTAAAACTGTTCTGTGAAGCCCTCAGAGGTTTGTTAGAGAACCTTAGTGAACAAACCGCATCATGAAGGTCAAGGAACACACCAGACAGGTCAGGGAGAAAGTTGTGGAGAAGTTTAAAGCAAGGTTAGGTTATAAAAAAAAATCCTAAGCTTTGAACATCTCACGGAGCACTGTTCAATCCATCATCCGAAAATGGAAAGAGTATGGCACAACTGCAAACCTACCAAGACATGGCCGTCCACCTAAACTGACCGGCCGGGCAAGGAGAGCATTCATCAGAGAAGCAGCCAAGAGGTCCATGGTAACTCTGGAGGAGCTGCAGAGATCCACAGCTCAGGTGGGAGAATCTGTCCACAGGACAACTATTAGTCGTGCTCTCCACAAATCTGACCTTTATGGAAGAGTGGCAAGAAGAAAGACATTGTTGAAAGAAAGCCATAAGAAGTCCTGTTTGCAGGTTGGGAGAAGCCATGTGGGGGACACAGCAAACATGTGGAAGAAGGTGCTCTGGTCAGATGAGACCAAAATTGTGGCTGGGGTTATACAGTGGGGACAGAAAGTATTCAGACCCACCTAAAATTGTTCACTCTTTGTTATATTGCAGCCATTTGCTAAAATCATTTAAGTTCATTTTTTTCCTCATTAATGTACACACAGCACCCAATATTGGCAGAAAAACACAGAATTGTTGACATTTTTGCAGATTTATTAAAAAAGAAAAATGGAAATATCACATGGTCCTAAGTATTCAGACCCTTTGCTCAGTATTTAGTAGAAGCACCCTTTTGATCTAATACAGCCATGAGTCTTTTTGGGAAAGAAGAAACAAGTTTTTCACACCTGGATTTGGGGATCCTCTGCCATTCCTCCTTGCAGATCCTCCCCAGTTCTGTCAGGTTGGATGGTAAACGTTGGTGGACAGCCATTTTTAGGTCTCTCCAGAGATGCTCAATTGGGTTTAAGTCAGGGCTCTGGCTGGACCATTCAAGAACAGTCACGGAGTTGTTGTGAAGCCACTCCTTCGTTATTTTAGCTGTGTGCTTACGGTCATTGTCTTGTTGGAAGGTAAACCTTCGGCCCAGTCTGAGGTCCTGAGCACTCTGGAGAAGGTTTTCTTCCAGGATATCCCTGTACTTGGCCGCATTCATCTTTCCCTCAATTGCAACCAGTTGTCCTGTCCCTGCAGCTGAAAAACACCCCCACAGCATGATGCTGCCACCACCATGCTTCACTGTTGGGACTGTATTGGACAGGTGATGAGCAGTGCCTCATTTTCTCTACACATAAATGCTTAGAATTAAGGCCAAAAAGTTCTATCTTGGTCTCATCAGACAAGAGAATCTTATTTCTCACCATCTTGGAGTCCTTCAGGTGTTTTTTAGCAAACTCCATGCGGTCTTTCATGTGTCTTGCACTGAGGAGAGGCTTCCGTTGGGCCACTGTGCCATAAAGCCCCAACTGGTGGAGGGCTGCAGTGATGGTTGACTTTTTATGACTTTCTCCCATCTCCCGACTGCATCTCTGAAACTCAGCCACAGTGATCTTTGGTTTCTTCTTTACCTCCCTCACCAAGGCTCTTCTCCCCCGATAGCTCAGTTTGGCCGGACGGCCAGCTCTAGGAAGGATTCTGGTCGTCCTAAATGTCTTACATTTAAGGATTATGGAGGCCACTGTGCTCTTAGGAAGCTTAAGTGCAGCAGAAATTTTTTCGTAACCTTGGCCAGATCTGTGCCTTGCCACAATTCTGTCTCTGAGCTCTTCAGGCAGTTCCTTTGACCTCATAATTCTCATTTGCTCTGACATGCACTGTGAGTTGTAAGGTCTTATATAGACAGAGGTGTGCCTTTCCTAATCAAGTCCAATCAGTATAATCAAACACAGCTGGACTCAAATGAAGATGTAGAACCATCTCAAGGATGATCAGAAGAAATGGACAGCACCTGAGTTAAATATATGAGTGTCACAGCAAAGGGTCTGAATACTTAGGACCATGTGATATTTCAGTTTTTCTTTTTTAATAAATCTGCAAAAATGTCAACAATTCTGTGTTTTTCTGTCAATATGGGGTGCTGTGTGTACATAAATGAGGAAAAAAATGAACTGAATACTTTGCGCCCCCACTGTAGGTACTCTTGCGGGGTCTTCCTCGGTCTGCCATCACCCGTGGGAATCACAGCAGCAGAGGATAAGCTTTCTTTTTGTAAACATCAATGATGCGGTTTTATAAGCAATCCCTCTCACCTTAACGGATAACTATCTTTTGACTTGTAATTTCCCCTGAAGAACAAAAGGCTAAAATTTTTGCCCTTTTCCTGCACTGAGATTAAGTCAAATTTTAGGCAGCGGGTTCCTAAAATGTGCCTTTTTTTTTTCAGTGCAGGGAAAAGAACCCAGCCAATCACATAAGCAGGAAGTGAGATTTCGGAATGTGCTCAGTGTACAGAGGCTCTTCAGGCTGCCATCTTGCAAGAAAAATATATATATTTTTTTCCTTACGATTTTGAAAAATGACAGGAGCTGCAGTGCCAATTAAAAAGATGCCAATGGTCCTGTAGCTTGAAAACATCAGTACAGGTTGGCAAGAATAAAAGCGGGTGAGAACATCCTAAGATGGACATCCCTGTTAGAATTGTTCTATACAAATCTCATTAAAGGTGAGTACACCATTCATGGGTTGTTGAGAAGATCCATGCATGTATGTAAAAGTGGGAAAAAAAATTTTTGTTTTGGTTCAGCGTCGCGCTATTGTCAGTTTAAAAAATGGCCCGGTCATTAAGGGGGCAAATCCTTCCGGTCCTTAAGTGGTTAACCCTTAATTTACTCTAATCAGTCTTAATTAACTCCTTATTCTCCTCCATTTCATTATTATTTTCCTGATGATTTTTTATTTACTTTTTTGTTCACTTCTATTTTATAAACTGTTATCGAAAAATCAAAACAATGAACATGAAAATAAGCAGAGCTCCGGGAGGCAGTGGAGGGCATAAAAGCCTGGCATGCTATGGTCCGTGAGGTCACGAAGAGTTGGACACGACTAAACGACTGAACAACAACAACAATTTTGGAAACTAATAATAATTAAAACTTTTTTTTTTTTTGCTATATTCATTAATATTTTTACACCTTTAGCATATATTTACACGTTTCACATTGAAAAAAAGCGCAAAAAAAAAAAATAAATAAATAAATAAAAAACAACCATATATAAATAACTTTTCAATGCTTTGTACCATTGCTGACTGCTAAAGTGTAAACAAAAAAGTTGCGGTAGGTATCGGTAATTGGTACAAGCAGTCCCCGGGTTACGAACCTCCGACTTGCGAACGACTCCTACTTACGAACGGGAGGAGGTGTGATGTTCTGCGCATGTGTGGCCACTTTTCGACGGCGGACACCCCGGAAAACATCGGAAAATGACGTCTGCGCAAGCGCGGCTACTTGACAGAACATCGGAAAACGACATCTTTGCCGTTCTGCGCATGTGCTTCCGACTTAAGAACAAACCGGCAGTCCCTAACCCGTTCGTAACTCGGGGACTGCCTGTATCGGCAAGTACTAAAAAAAAAAGTATTCGTACGTGTAAAAAAAAAAATGGTTTTGGTGCGTCCTTATTTGAAATGGTAGGAGAACCCATCATGTACAAGTAGCTCCTGCAGGAGTCAGTGCTACACCCTCATTACTATGGTAGACTCTATTTGTCATTTTATATGAAGCCTCTCTTTGCCTGATACCTTTGGACACATATTCTCTTCTATGTTATTTTGCTATTTGCATACATATTAACCTTTCCCCTACATACTTGATATTTCAACATACAGTATATCAAACTTGTGCCAGTCTGTACCTACTGGACATCTGCTTAAACAAACCTTCTGCTTTCTGGACCCCGGCCAAGGACAAAATATGGTGTTCACTTACAGTATGCCAAATTTCTTAAGACATTTCCAAGAAATTGGGATTAACTGTTTCCTCTCTTAATTGAATATGTTCATTTTATTAGTTAGATTGTATTTTGCGTAAAATGGATATGCCCTTTACATCTATGCCAAGTTACCAATATTTTAATCTCACGCACAGAGAAAAAAATCCTCAGAACAGTAACCATATACCCTGATATATATTATATATTATATATATTTTTTTCGATCAGTGGGATCTATATGTGTGTTTATCACCCCATACACTCTATGGCAATTGCACCCCGACGTCCTGTACTGTCTCTTGGCTGCCTCCCCATTGGCCTGGGTGGTTCTTCCCTCCACAGTCCCGGGGTAGACGTTTGTTCTGGCACCCCATTTCCCTCCTAGATGCTCTGGGTCTATCTTTTGAGCTGACATGTACAGTGCTGTGAAAAAGTATTTGCCCCTTCCTGGTTTTTAATTTTTTTTTTGCATATTTCTTATGCCCTGCACACACGATTGGACTTTCCAACAACAAAACCGTGGATTTCTGTTCTAAGGATGTTGGATCCAACTTGTCTTGCATACACACGGTCACACAAATTTTACAAGACCAAGCGCTTCCGGCTCATACTTGATTCCGAGCATGCGTGGACTTTTGTCCGACGGACTTGTGTACACCCGATCGGAAAGTCCGACAACAAACATTTGTTGGCGGAAAATTTGAGAACCTGCTAGCCAACATTTGTTGGGGGTAAGTCCGACAACAAATGTCCGATGGAGCATACACACAGTCGGACTTTCCACAAAACAAGCTCACATCCAACATTTGTTGTCGGAAAATCCGATCGTGTGTATGGGGCATTACACTTAAATGATTCAGATCATCAAACAAGATCACAAAAAGCCACACGTCATGCCACAATCTAAACAAATTCAAGAACAGATTAGAAAAAAACATGTATTGGTCTAGGAAGGGTTTCAAAGCCATTTCTAAAGCTTTGGAACTCCAGTGAACCAAGGGGAGAGCCATTATCCACAAATGGAGATAACTTGGAACAGTGGTGAACTTTGCCAGGAGTGGCCGGGCTACAAAAATTACTCCATGAGCATGACGACAACTCATCCAGGAGGTCATAAAAGAACCCAGAACAACATCTTAGGGAACTCAGTCAAGTGATTGCCAGACCGTTGTTCCTAATTTTTACAGACAGTCTACTGACTGGAATGGTACCAGCTAATTGGAGAAAAGCCAATGTAGCACCTATATTTAAAAAGGGCCCAAAATACATCCCTGGGAATTACAGACCAGTTAGCCTAACATCAATAGTATGTAAACTCTTGGAGGGGATGATAAGGGACTATATACAGGATTTTAGTAATACGAACGATATCATTAGCAGTAATCAGCATGGATTCATGAAGAATCGTTCTTGCCAAACCAATCTATTAACCTTCTATGAGGAGGTGAGTTGCCATCTAGATAAAGGAAGGCCTGTAGACATGGTGTATCTGGATTTTGCAAAAGCATTTGACACAGTTCCCCATAAACGTTTACTGTACAAAATAAGGTCCATTGGTATGGACCATAGGGTGAGTACATGGACTGAAAACTGGCTACAAGGGCGAGTTCAGAGGGTGGTGGTAAATGGGGAGTACTCAGAATGGTCAGGGGTGGGTAGTGGGGTTCCCCAGGGTTCTGTGCTGGGACCAATCCTATTTAATTTGTTCATAAACGATCTAGAGGATGGGATAAACAGTTCAATCTCTGTAGTTGCAGACGATACTAAGCTAAGCAGGGCAATAACTTCTCCGCAGGACATGGAAACCTTGCAAAAAGACCTGAACAAATTAATGGGGTGGGTGACTACATGGCAAATGAGGTTCAATGTAGAAAAATGTAAAATAATGCATTTGGGTGGCAAAAATATGAATGCAATCTATACACTGGGGGGGAGAACCTCTGGGGGAATCTAGGATGGAAAAGGACCATGGGGTCCTAGTAGATGATAGGCTCAGCAATGGCATGCAATACCAAGCTGCTGCTAACAAAGCAAACAGAATATTGGCATTAAAAGGGGGATCAACTCCAGAGATAAAACGATAATTCTCCCGCTCTACAAGACTCTGGTCCGGCCGCACCTAGAGTATGCGGTCCAGTTCTGGGCACCAGTCCTCAGGAAGGATGTACTGGAAATGGAGCGAGTACAAAGAAGGGCAACAAAGCTAATAAAGGGTCTGGAGGATCTTAGTTATGAGGAAAGGTTGTGAGCACTGAACTTATTCCCTCTGGAGAAGAGACGCTTGAGAGGGGATATGATTTCAATTTACAAATACCGGACTGGTGACCCCACAATAGGGATAAAACTTTTTCGCAGAAGAGAGTTTACCAAGACTCGTGGCTACTCATTAAAATTAGAAGAAAAGAGGTTTAACCTTAAACTACGTAGAGGGTTCTTTACTGTAAGAACGGCAAGGATGTGGAATTCCCTTCCACAGGCAGTGGTCTCAGCGGGGAGCATTGATAGCTTCAAGAAACTATTAGATAAGCACCTGAATGACCACAACATACGGGGATATACAATGCAATACTGACACATAATCACACACATAGGTTGGACTTGATGGACTTGTGTCTTTTTTCAACCTCACCTACTATGTAACTATGTAACTATGTAATCTAAAGAACTGCAGGCCTCACTTGCCTCAGGTAAGATCAGTGTTCATGATTCAACAATAAGAAAGAGACTGGGCAAAAATGGAATCCATGGGAGAGTTCCAAGGCCAAAGCCACTGCTGACCAAAAAGAACACAAAGGCTCATCTCACATTTACCAAAAAAAATCTTGATTATCCCCAAGACTTTTAGGCAAATATTCTGTGGACTGATGAGACACAAAATTAACTTTTTGGAAGGTGTGCGTCCCATTACATTAAAACTAATACAGCATTTTATAACAAGAACATCATACCAACAGTCAGACATGGTGTTGGTAGCATGATGGTCTTGGGCTGCTTTGCAGCTTCAGGACCTGGACGATTTACCATAATGGATGGAACCATGAATTCTGAGCTCTACCAGAAAATCCTAAAGGAGAATGTCCAGCCATCAGTTTTTGACCTCAAGCTCATGTGCACTTGGGTTATGCAGCAGGACAATGATCCAAAACACGACAGCAATTCCACCTCCAAATAGTTCAAACAGACCAAAATTTAGGTTTTGGAGTGGCCTAGTCAAAGTCCGGACTTAAATCCAATCGAGATGCTGTATCATGACCTTAAACAGGCCGTTCATGCTGGAAAACCCTCCAATGTGGCTGAATTAAAACAATTCTGCAAAGAAGAGTGGGCCAAAATTGCTCCACAGCAATGTGAAAGACTCATTGCCAGTTATCGCAAACGCTTGATTGCAGTTGTTGCTGCCAAGGGTAGCACAACCAGTTATTAGGTTTAGGGGGCAATTACTTTTTCACATAAAGCCAGGCAGGTTTGGACAGCTTCTTTGCCTTAATAAATGAAACCATCATTTAAAAACAGCATTTGTATTTATCTTTGTGTAATAATACAACTTGTTTGATGATCTGAGTCATTTAAGTGTGACAAAAAAATAAAAAAAACAGAAAGGGGGCAAATACTTTTTCACAGCATTGTAAGTAATAAGGTAATTTGACCTCCCCCTTGCTTTGGGGAGTAATTTAATATACCCCCTGTATAGAGCTTTCTTTTGGTGGTATTTGATCACCTCTGCGGTTTTTTTTTTTTGGGCTATAAACAAAAAACGACGACAATTTTGAAAAACAAAACAATATTTTGTACTTTCTGCTAAAAAAAATGTAAAAATATCGAATTTCTTTGCCAATTTAGGCCAATATGTATTCTGCTACGTGTTTTTGGTAAAGAAAAATCCCAATAAGCGTATATTGATTGGTTTGCGCAAAAGTTATTACGTCTACAAACTATGGAATATATACCTGGAATTTTTTATTTTTTATATACTGTTAACGGCGGCGATGGACTTTGATATTGCGGCGGACATTCTGACACTATCTAATGCCGCATACACACGACCAGACTTTTCGGCATCAAAGGTCCGAACAAATCTGTCGGACAATTCGATCGTGTGTGGGGTTCATCAGACCTTTTCTGTCGAAAAATCTGACGGACCTTAGAAATAGAACAATTTCAAATCTTTCCGACGGACTCGAGTCACTGGCTATGAACTTCCTTACTCTAGTCCGGTCGTACGTCATCACGCTCGAAACAATCAGACTTTGGTGGGATCGTGTGTAGGCAAGTCCGTTTCGTCGGAACTCCATCGCAATTCCGTCAAAAAGTCCTTCGGAGTTCAGGCAGACGAGAAGTCTGCTCGTGTGTACACGAGCGGACTTAACACTTTGTAGGAACCAATGACACAAATACAGTGATCCATGTTAAAAATATGCATATCACTGTACTAATGACACTGGCTGGGAAGGGGTTAAACATCTAGGGAGATCAAAGGGTTAACTGTGTGCCTAGCCAGTGTTTTACTGCACTAGGTGTGCTACTCAGGGATGTGATGGATTTTATTCCATGGTTTGCAGAGACACTAAATCCACCCCCCCCCCATCAGAATGGAGATCTGCCTTGTTTACATAGGCAGAGCTCTGTTCTGTGTCTTTGCCTGACGATCGGTGGGTGCTGGTGGGGCACCCACAGATCGGCTTCTGGTGTGAGTAATCACAGTAGAAGCGGCCCGCTGGCGGAAGTGCAGAGTCATGTATATTTATACGTAATTCAGCACAGGAGGGCTGCCTTGTACCAGTAAATCTGCTATAGGGTGGTCCTTAACTGGTTAAGTCAAATTGCGCTGGATTCAACCTCTGTGTCTTCAAGAGTTATGCTGCCTGTGGATAGTGCCAAGTTAGCAGGTGATCATCACGGACTGTGGAAAATTTTGCATTTAATTTGGAAATCAAGGTCCTAGACTCTGGAGGAAGGGTGAAGAAGCACAGAACCCAAGTTGCACGAGGTCCAGTGTGAAGTTTCCACAGTCGGTGATGATTTGAGGAGCCATGTCATCTGCTAGTGTTGGTCCACTATGTTCTATCAAGTCCAAAGTCAGTGCAGCCCTCTACCAGGAAATTCTAGAGCAATTCACGCTTCCCTCTGCTGACCAGCTTTATGGAGATGCTGATTTCATTTTCCAGCAAGACTTGGCACCTGTCCACACTGCCAAAACTACCAATACCTGGTTTAATGATCATGGTATCTCTGTGCTTGATTGGCCAGCAAACTCGCCTGACCTAAACCCCATAGAGAATCTGTGGGGTATTGTCAAGAGGAAGATGAGAGACACCAGACCCAACAATGCAGACAAGCTGAAGGCCGCTATCAAAGCAACCTGGGCTTCCATAACACCTCAGCAGTGCCACAGGCTGATCACCTCCATGCCACGCCGCATTGATGTAATTCATGCAAAAGGAGCCCCGACCAAGTACTGAGTACATACTATACTGTACATGGACAGACTTTTCAGCAAGCCAACATTTCTGTATTTAAAATCCTTTTTTTTTAAATTGGTCTTATGTAGCATTCTAATTTTCGGAGCTACCGAATTTTGGGTTTTCATTAGCTGTAAGCCGTAATCATGAAAATTAAAAGAAAGAAATGCATAAAATATATCACTCTGTGTTTAACGCATCTATATAAAATATATGAGTTTCACATTTTGAAAAGAATTACTAAAATAAATTAACTTTTTGATCATATTCCAAAATTTTATGAGATGCACCTGTATTTATCACTTACCTTATTGCTATAATGTTTTCGTTTTTTTAATTAATTTTTTTAATAGCAGTGTCTCTTTAATTGGAAATGGTTGCTATGTATTTACTCACTCTAAAACTTTTCATCCCCATGTCTCCGGGGAGACAGATTTAGTCCAACTACACGTGAACGCCTTGTCTACCGTGCTGAACCAAACGTCAGTCCTTGGCAGGAATCTTCTCTTTCTTGACTGATGTGTGTCAGTCTTTTTTAGCCCTAGGGGAAGCCTCGGGTTAATTAAACTTTTCGCAAGGCACCTGCCAAAGCTCAGTCATCGGTGGCAGGTTTTTGCTGAAACCTCTGACTCATTTCATGGTGTTTTATATGGACCTGGAGATTTAAATAAGAACCCCGCACTAATTAAGTTCAGTAATAATGCGGTGATGTGGTGACAGAGTTTGAGCTGTCTGACATTCAGGAGCTGCTTCTTGAAGGACGCGAGGAACGTTTGCTGTGGACAAAGAGACAAATGGGTATCAGGAAGGGAAAAAAAAAATGCGCAGTCTGCAGATGATTAAAATATAAGGGTCAGTTAATTTCTTTAACATATGTCACTTGATACAGCAAACTTTAAGGAATACTAAAATACCATATAAGCTTTACCATGCAAATGTCATTCGTAAGTCATGTTCAATATATATATGAGGTCTGTCTGGGAAAGTTCAGCCATTGTTAATATAACAAGAACAGTTTGTGCAACATAGTTGTAACCTGGTAGCCAAAGAGTGGTCTGGAATGTACATGTGTAGAGCCCTCCCCATTCAGGTGGGTGCTTAGTGTGCTTCTGTAATTAGTGATAGGTAAATTTGGCCAAGGCTTGCATTTTTTCCTTAGGCCTGTTTATTTGTGGGTGTGAGTGTTAGAATAGAGGGGGGGGGGGTGGCCATCTACACTCTGGCTCAAGGAAGTCCCTTCATCCTTTCAGTGGAAATGTTCTGGAAGGGAGGCAGGATTTGGGACCTAAGTGGCAGGCAGCTTATGTGGAGAGCTCCGGACCAATCATTAAATTGTATTGGCAGGGGCAGGACTCGCATATAAGCTGGGGTCACATGCTTCCTGGGGGGAGTATCTTGTAGATGCAGGAGCTGTAATCATGTAGAGTGCAGGAGGAGGAGGCTTGAAGGCCTGGGTGGTTCAGAGACCCCAGTGCTGGATAGCAGGAGAAGTTTGGGTGCAGGAGGAGGAGGCTTGAAGGCCTGGGTGGTTCAGAGACCCCAGTTCTGGATAGCAGGAGAAGTTCGGGTGCAGGAGGAGGAGGCTTGAAGGCCTGGGTGGTTCAGAGACCCCAGTGCTGGATAGCAGGAGAAGCTCGGGTGCAGGAGGAGGAGGCTTGAAGGCCTGGGTGGTTCAGAGACCCCAGTGCTGGATAGCAGGAGCAGTCATCACCATGTAGAGCAAGAGGAGAAACCGGGCGCCCCAGCCGGGGGTGTGCCGGACTACCATAAAGGCGGAGGCAGTAGGAGCAAAGCGGACGGAGGAAACTGGGAATTGACTTTCTGTGAGTACCATGGACTGTTAATTGGGAGTGAGCAAAGGGAGTGCAACTCAGCAGTGCTTATCCGTGAACTTGCTACGTGTCCAAGGACCTAGTAAGAGACACTTTCCAGAACTGACAGGGATTGATGACAAGAGTCCAGAATTAGGCGGTGGAGGCCTGGAACTTTGGAATCTGATATCCACGGCATTTTTCAGAGTGATGCTGGTCAGTTCATAAAATGGGGAGTATATACAATCAAGGACAGGAACCAGAATTTATAGGCATCCCATATCCTCTATTCATTTGTTACATCAACCCGAGTTCAAGAATAAAGTTACAGTTTTATAAAGTACAAAGACTGTCTGGTGTGTTGAAGTTGCATGGGAAGGAAGATCGGGAGTCATTGACATAAAGGTAATGAACAACACTGCAGCTCCCAAGGGAGTAGTGCGCTACACATGTATGACCAATGATGACTTCACTGTACTAGTCAGGGGGGCGCTAGACGTCATTGAGTGAGTATGTGTACTGTGTGGCCGTCACATTCAAAATGACTGAGCGATTAAAGAAGGGTTTCTCGGCCAGGGTTTCCATGGAACCCTAAGGTTCCTCCAGAGGGTGCTAGGGGTACCTTAAAGTGGTTGTAAAGGCAGAAGGTGTTTTACCTTCATGCATTCTATTCCATAGTTGCCAACATTGCAAAAAAAATATGTGGTACACTTTTTTGGCTGTAGGCGGAGCCGTACAATAATTAGGGGGTGGGGCATTTGTTTGTAGGCGTGGTTAGCACAAAAAATACAAGTGCGGTGAAAAATGGGCATGGTTTACGTGAAATAGTGGGCGTGGCTTAAATGGACGTGGCTCAAGAGGGTGTGGTTAGATTCTGAGATGAATGAGGGATGGAGAGGGAAAGGGGGAGAGGGAAAGGGGGAGAGGGAAAGGGGGAGAGGGGAATGATGGGACAGCAGCCCCGGATCCTACACAATAAAAATATGTGTATTCTAGAAAGTTTAACAATCAGCAGATAACGCTTCAATCATCCCGGCACCATGGTTGTTATGGTGTCAGGATGATTGAAGCGCATTATTTCTATTATTGCATTGTAATATAAAATGAAATCATTCAACTCACCATAATGCCGAATCAGTGGGATCCCTGAGCGTGTCACTAGCCACGTCGCCTGCCACCAGCAGAGTCTGTCCTTGCATCAGGTGTCCCCAGCAGAGTCTGTCCTCGTATCAGGTGCCCCCGGCAGAGTCTGTCCTTGCATCAGGTGCTGTCACGTACCTGGTAGGAGTCTGAAATTACAAGGTCAGCCCCTCTTGTATCTTCAATCCAAGCCCCACTGGAGGTGGAACAGATGGTGGGAAGGATCAGGAGAAACACGAGTGCCCGCGAATGCTGCGTGCAGAACTTGCAGGAAGTGTTGCAGACTGGGAAGTGCAGACAGGGTTTCTGGTGAAGAACTGGAACTAGAACAGCTGAGAGGATGAACGGCCAGCACAGGTACTCGGAAACAGCATGGAGCCAAACAGGAGACAGGAGCGAGGTCATCAGGTAAGCCGGGTTCAGCAACGGGCGGGCAGCGGGGTACCAAGGCATAAACAGGAGCAAGGTCACACAGGAAGCCAGGATCAGGAACCGGTAATCAGAGTAATCAGAGTCCAGAAACAGGGTCAGGAAAGCCAGGGTTTAGCAACAGGAAGTCAAGTCAAACAAACAGGGTTTCAGAATCTCAGGACACAGCTGAAGATCAAGCAGCACTTGTCAGAAGTCAGAGCAACCCTGACTTGTGGCCAGAGGTGTGCTCCTGCACGTGAACGCAGTGCGACGCGCACGCACATTGGTGCGCGAGGAATTCTGCTGATGCCCGTGAATGCGCGCATGCGCACGTGTGCGCACCGGGAGCATTCTGACAGTTCTCTTACGGGTGCCCCCAGCAGAGTCTGTCCTCGCATCAGGTGCCCCCAGCAGAGTCAGTATAGACCCCCTCAGTGCAGACCCCCTCCATCAGTGCAGACCCCCTCAGTGCAGACCCCCTCAGTGCAGACCCCCTCCATCAGTGCAGACCCCCTCAGTGCAGACCCCCTCCATCAGTGCAGACCCCCTCACTGCAGACCCCCTCCATCAGTGCAGACCCCCTCCATCAGCGTAGACCCCCTCCATCAGTGCAGACCCCCTACATCAGTGCAGACCCCCTCAGTGCAAACCCCCCCATCAGTGCAGACCCCCTCAGTGCAGACCCCCTCCATCAGTGCAGACCCCCTCAGTGCAGACCCCCTCCATCAGTGCAGACCCCCCTCTATTAGTGCAGACCCCCCTCAATTAGTGCAGCCCCCCTCTATTAGTGCAGACCCCCCCTCTATTAGTGCAGACCCCCTCAATTAGTGCAGACCCCCTCTATTAGTGCAGACCCCCCTCAGTGCAGCCCCCCCTCTATTAGTGTAGACCCCCCTCAGTGCAGACCCTCCCCTCATCCAGGAGTGGCCGGTGTTCTGCCGAGAAAGTTCCCCTTGGCAAGTAAGGACCCCCTGTACTGCATAGGCGCAGCGCTTGCGCAGTACGAGCCGGCGGAAATAGCCGAGCTGGGGAACTTTTCGGCAAGACACGGCAGAGCCGTGTGTTCAGTGGAGAGGGGAGGGGCCGATCCGTGCAGCTAAAGAAGCCGATTCATTGGCTGCATGGATCGAGTCCCCTTCCTCTCTCCACTGAACACTAGGGGGAAGATCGGGCGGTAGCACCGGTGGCCATTTTGCTGGAGCCAGCTGCTCCAAAAATTAAAAAAACAACATTCCCGATTTTCCTGATAGAAATCCCGATTCGGGACAGCCTCCAATCCGGACGAGGGTCCCAAAATCGGGATTGTCCCGGGAAAATCGGGACTGTTGGCAACTATGCTATTCATGAAGGTAAAAAACCGCAGCCTCTCCTAATACCTACCCCAGCCCAAACCTGGTCCAGCGATGTGCAAGAAAACCTCAGCTTCGGCTTTTCCCACCTGTTGTGGAAGGAAAGGAAATCGAATCACCTATGGCTTGACTAAGTCCTAACAATTATTGTTTCTTATTTGCTCCCCTTTTGGTCTGTTAAATATATCGTTGAAAGCATATTGCTGTTTACTAAATGTTAAAAAAAAGTACCTACATGAAGCCTAGATTCATGCTATGCATGCCGTGACAGAGTGGGGCGGACGGGACGCGACTGCTGACAACTCTGGAAAAAATCCCCCAAACTGGTCACACTTGCCTTCTTCTCCCTAAAGGGAAACACCAAACACCCTTTACATCGTCCACCTAAAATGTGGCCAACATATGACAAAAACAAGCATGAAGAATGTTTCAATCCACGTTTGGAAAGAATTTCTCATTTAAACAGCCTAAAAAATAACTCAGACTCAAGAAGGATGTTGGAAATAAAAAGTGTTGAGAAAACTGAAAAGTGTAATGATCGGGGCTGTTAAATTGTCTCAGTACAAGAAGAGACACATCTCAGTCCCGGAGGCGCGCCACCTCAATTATGCGAGAAGGAAAAACAGTACAGAAAGCAAGTTGTATGTATTTTAATTACAGAACATTTGGTAATTACTTGAAATAAACAAAGAAAAAAAAACAAAAAAAACAAAAAAAACACAACCTGGTATCTTCACATACCTAAAGCAGAAAAATTACCCCGAGGTTGGGGAAAGCTAAAGATTCATTAAACGCAGTGCAAACATTGCATTTAGGAATAATAATGTGTACATTTTCTCTTAATTACCCATTTGATTTCTCCGTATTCTCGTGTTTTTCTTTAGCAATCTGGAATCCAAAAGTTGTTCATAACTAAAACTAAACAGTTTGGATTAAAAAAAAAAAAAAGTATTTCTTCAGCTAAATCCCTTACCGCACAAAATCTCTGTATAAGGCCCCTGTTCACACCTGAGCGATTTTCTGCTTGAAGGTTGTAGCTCTAAAAAAAAGCTCAACAAGCCAAATCCCATTCCATTTCTATGGCCCCCCCCGTATCACATCTGAGCGTTCGGTCACCTGAAGCAAAACGCTTGTTGCTCAAAAAAAAGTACATGAGTGGCAAAACTATATACTATATACAAAGCCACTAAATGCGCGGCCCTGTGGGAACTCACACAGAAAATCACACTACGTTGGTACATCACTCCAGCCAGAATTACGACCTTTAACCCAAAAATCCCTAATATATGCTGGAGATGTCATTCTTCTCCTAGCGACATACTGCATTTACTCTGGACATGCACTAAACTCCACAACTACTGGGAAAGAATTTTTAGTTTAATCTCTCACATAACCCAAATTAAAATCCACCCCTCCCCTGCATTAGCGATACTTAACCTAACTATTGAATCAATCCCACATTCATTCAGGCCAGTGGTCACTCACATCCTCCTGGCGGCAAGACTAAACATAACCAGGCAATGGAAGTCTGACAATCCCCTGACAATAACCCAAGTCATTGACTTAGTAGCCCTTCATTACAGCTACGAGATCATAACAGCTACGCACACTGGCCAGGCGACGAAAGCACACAAGAACTGGCAACCATGGACTGACTGGACTGCACACTGCGCAAACCACTAACATAAAAACTGACACCCACCTCCTCTTCTTGACCGAGCAATACCTTTCTATAGGCAAGAGAAACAAGTTATATGCAACAGGTAGTTCTAACTAGCACATATTTATCAATATTAACATATGATAGAAGGGGCCTCTTCACTCCTGTGGCACTAAAGGTCCCATTTGGGGTGCGACTCTAGTGAAGAGGTCTACAACTAAAAAACTACGAAACTACGGTTAATAACATTGGTAGTCTAGAATCCACAATGGATATATGTTAAATAAAAGTTATAACCAACCAAGGTTGGTAAAATGTTATAATTATTGAACTCACAAGTTGAACTGTATTCCTTATACTGTCTAATTGGAATGTCATTACACGACATACTATGTCCAATTGTATAATGTATAATCTGTATGAAAATCTTTCAATAAATATATGGAAGGAAAAAAAAAAAGTACATGAGCTTCTTTTTTTTTTTTTGGCGGATTACGAGCATTTATGGCCACCATAAACTTCAATAGAAATGTCTCACTTTGAAGCTCGTTTTCTGCTCAAACTGCAGCTCCCCCCCCCCCCCACCTAATTTCGTCTCCTCCCCCTAGTGCACAGGTGTCAAACACAACGCCCGCGGGCCGAATCCGGCCCTCCAGGCCATTTCATGTGGCCCTCAAACCTCTCCTGCAGCTGCAGGAGAGCTCCAGCCCTCCTCTGGTCCACCTCCAGACCCCTACTTTCTGCTCTCAAGCAATGCATCCAGCAGCATAAGGAAAGGGGGTGCACTGTGATATTAGGGAGAGTAGGGGACTCAACTTCTGATGGTGGGGTGGCTCTTGACATCTAATGTAAGCGTAGGGGATGCGCTGGACATCTAATCTTACACATACAACCGGCCCTTTTGAGGACAATCATAATGCTGATGCGGCCCACGATGAAATTGAGTTTGACACCCCTGCCGCAGTGCTTTCTATTGGCTAACCGCTTGCCGACCGGCACACACAGATGTACGTCGGCAGAATGGCACAGGCAGGCAAATGGGCGTACCTGTACGTCCCATTAAATTTGCCGCCTATCGGGCGCGCCCGCCGCGGGAGCGTGCCCGCGGGTCCCGGGAACTCAATGTTCTCTGGCGGCCCGCGAATGCGGTGTGGAGAGGTAGAACGGGGAGATGCCTATGTAAACAAGGCATTTCCCCGATCTGCCTTGTGGCAAGACAGAGATCTACTCCTCCCTGTCATCTGGAGCGTTGATCGCTGTCATGTCCTAGGTAGCCCATGCTCCCCACAGTTAGAATCACTCCCTAGGACACACTTAACCCCTTGATCGCCCCTTAGTGTTTAACCCTTTCACTGCCAGTGTCATTTACACAGTAATCAGTGCATTTTTATAGCACTGATCGCTGCATAAATGATAATGGTCCCAAAATAGTGTCAAAAGTGTCCGATGTGTCCGCCATAATGTCACAGCCATGATAAAAATCAAAGATCACCGCCACTACTACTAAAAATAAATAAATAACAATAAAAATGCCATAAAACTATCCCCTATTTTGTAGACACTATAACTTTTGCGCAAACCAATCAATATACGCTTATCGCGTTTTTTTTTTTTTTTTACCAAAAATATGTAGAAGAATACATATTGGCCTAAACCGAGGAAAAAATTGTTTTTTTTATATATTTTTTGGGGGATATTTATTATAGCAAAAAGTAAAAAATATTGCTTTTTTTTCAAAATTTTCGCTATTTCTTTGTTTATAGCTCAAAAAATAAAAACCGCAGAGGCGATCAAATACCATCGAAAGAAAGCTCTATTTGTGGGAAAGAAAGGACGTCAATTTTGTTTGGGTGCAAACTCACACGACCGCGCAATTGTCAGTTAAAGTGACGCAGTGGCGAATCGCAAAAAGTGCTCTGGTCAGGAAGGGGGGAAAATCTTCCGGGGCTGAAGTGGTTAAACAAAAATGCCTGAAGCTGTAAAACGCTTGTAATACACTTCTGAAACGCTTGTACAAGGCTGCAAAAATGCTTAAAAAACAAAAAAACGCCTTAAACAATGCCAATAAATTGCTACACTCAGGTATGAATGGAGCCTTAATGTTCCCCAACATGTTGGGATGTACCAAGAATATATTAATAAATGTCCCCATGTTTGAGAGCCAGCAGCCAATACGGCTGCTTGTTCTCAATTCCAGTCCTCACTGAACATCAGGAACCAATCAGGCTTGTTCCCTATCATGTGACCATTGTGTCCAACACTGCCACCTTCAGGCAGCAGTGTTCATCTGCAGTACCATATATCACCACTAGTGTACATAGAAAAAAGTTGGCGCTTGCACCAGCCTCAGTATAGATTCACCGAACTGATAAATACCTAAAGGTAAGGGGATCTTTAAGAGAAATAATTTAGAGTAAATGACTGTAATAAGTCCATATTAGTCCATAATGTAGCACCTTGAAGGCAGCCCAGTGAAGATGAGAAGCAACTCTTGGGAAGGCTGAGGGAAAAAGCACAGAGGCGCCACTCTAAGCGTAGAATAGTAATGAGGTTTTTAATGAACAAATTGTGCATATCTACTCACAAGAGTATAATTAAAATAGGCACATCAAGAAAGGGTGAGCAGAACGTCCGGGAGGGAGTCCATCCGTGGCTGTAAACTGGTGAAGCGTAGCGGGTTGCGCCGGTGGTTACCAACACTTCCTCGAGCACACAGGAATCCGGGGGAAGTGCTCTGGTCAGGAAGGGGGTAAAATCTTCCAGGGCTGAAGTGGGCCAACCTACCCGAGATCCCCAAGACCCGTTCCCTAAAGGGTGCAGTGATCTATTCCTGGGTCTATTTATTTATCTTGCTACATTTCTTGCTACATTGTTGCGGCTTGTATATATTTGTATAATTGTTTGCAGTAGCAACACTGTCTTGGTCTTTGCACCATGTGTCTGTCTTGGATTATTATGTATCAACTCGGGTGGATCTCGTGCACATGGAGCGTTCATGCCTGAACATATATGTGCACAGATATTTGTAGTAACAACATTGCCTCGGTCTTTGCTCCATGTGTCGCTTTAACTGACAATTGCGCGGTCGTGCGACGTTGTACCCAAACAAAATTAACATCCTTTTTTCCCCACAAATAGAGCTTTCTTTTGGTGGTATTTGATCGCCTCTGCGATTTTAATTTTTTGCGCTATAAACAAAAAGAGAGCGACAATTTTGAAAAAAAAAGCATGTTTTACTTTTTGCTATAAATGAATATTATATATATATAAATATCCCCCAAAATATATAAAAAAACTAATTTTTTCCTCAGTTTAGGCCGATATGTATTCTTCTACATATTTTTGGTAATAAAAAAATCGCAATAAGCGTATATTGATTGGTTTGGGCAAAAGTCGTAACATCTACAAAACAGGGAATAGATTTATGGCATTTTATTATTCATTTTTTTTTTATTAGTAATGGCGGCGATCTGCGATTTTTATCGTGACTGCGACATTATGGCCGACACATCGGACACTTTTGACACTATTTTGAGACCATTGTCATTTATACAGAGATCAGTGCTATAAAAATGCACTAATTACTGTGTAAATGACACTGGCAGGAAAGGGGTTAAACACTAGGGGGTGATCAAGGGGTTAAGTGTGTCCTAGGGAGTGATTCTAACTGTGGGGGGGATGGCCTACCTAGGACTTGACAGCGATCACTGCTCCCGATGACAGGGAGCAGTAGATCTCTGTCATGTAACTTGGCAGAACAGGGAAATGCCTTGTTTCCATAGGCACCTCCCTGTTCTGCCACTCTGTGACACGATCGCGGGACACCGACGGACATTGAGTCCGCGGGCCCTGCGGGCACAGTCACGGAGCATGCGGCGGGGCATGCGCGCGACCACAATACTGCTTCTTAAAAGGGAACGTACCTGTACGCCCATTTACGCAGCCGTGCCATTGTGCCGACGTACATCATTGTGCGCTGATCGGCAAGCGGTTAAAGGGGGTGTTTGTATTGGGATTTAGGATAACTCAGGGGGAGGGGGTGTTTTTTGTTCTGTGAAGCTCTCAGAGGTTTCTTAGAGAACCTTAGTGAACAAACAGCATCATGAAGGCCAAGGAACACACCAGACAGGTCAGGGATAAAGCTGTGGAGAAGTTTAAAGCAGGGTTAGGTTATAAAAGAATATCCAGAGCTTTGAACATCTCACTGTTCAAATCCATCATCTGAAAATGGAAAGAGTATGGCACAACTGCAAACCTACCAAGACATGGCCGTCCACCTAAACTGACCGGCCGGGCATGGAGAGCATTCATCAGAGAAGCAGCCAAGAGGTCCATGGTAACTCTGGAGGAGCTGCAGAGATCCACAGCTCAGGTGGGAGAATCTGTCCACAGGACAAATATTAGTTGTGCTCTCCACAAATCTGCCCTTTATGGAAGAGTGACAAGAAAAAAGAAATTGTTGAAAGGAAGCCATAAGAAGTCCTGTTTCCATGTAGGGGACACAGCAAACATGTGGAAGAAGGTGCTCTGGTCAGATGAAACCAAAACTGAACTTTTTGGCCAAAAGGCAAAACACTATGTGTGGCGAAAAACTAACACTGCACATCACCCTGAACACACCATCCCCACCGTGAAACATGGTGGTAGCAGCATCATGTTGTGGGGATGCTTTTCTTCAGCAGGGACAGGGAAGCTGGTCAGAATTGATGGGAAGATGGATGGAGCCAAATACAGGGCAATCTTATAAAAAAACCTGTTAGAGTCTGCAAAAGACTTGAGACTGGGGCGGAGGTTCACCTTCCAGCAGGACAACGACTCTAAAAATACAGCCTGAGCTACAATGGAATGGTTTAGATCAAATCATCTGTGTTAGAATGGCCCAGTAAAAGTCCAGACCTAAATCCAATTGAGAATCTGTGACAAGACTTGAAAATTGCTGTTCACAGACGCTCTCCATCCAATCTGACAGAGCTTGAGCTATTTTGCAAAGAAGAATGGGCAAAAATGTCCCTCTCTAGATGTGCAAAGCTGGTAGAGACATCCCCAAAAAGACTTGCAGCTGTAATTGCAGAGAAAGGAGGTTCTACAAAGTATTGACTCAGGGGGCTGAATACAAATGTACCCCTCCCCCCACACACTTTTCACATATTTATTTGTAAAAAAATTAAAAACCATTTATCATTTTCTTTCCCAAAGAAAATTGATCATTTTTCTTTCCCCCAAAGCACCTTGTCCCCATGTTGATGGGGACAAGGGCCTCATCCCCACAGCCCTTACCTGGTGTTTGTGGGGGTCTGCGGGCAGGGGGCTTATGGGAATCTGGAAGCCCCCTTTAACAAGGGGACCCCCAGATCCTGGCTTCCCCCCTGTGTGAAATTGTAACGGGGTACAAATGTACCCCTACCATTTAAAAAAAAGTGTCAAAATGGTCCAAATGACAAGACACGGCTTGGGACAAGTCCTTTATTAAAAAATAAAAAAATTAAAATGGCCCATGAAATCCATTCATCTTCTCTTGCTCCACCGACGGACCCTATGGCTTTCCCAGAGGGGGGCAGGGCCACCCGGTTACGTAAACGGGTGGCCCGCCCCTCTGACGCCTTGAGAAAGCCATAGCCACATTTGTACCCCGTTACCATTTCACACAGGGGGGAAGCCGGGATCTGGGGGTCCCCTTGGTTTCCATACCAGACCTGAAGGGCCTGGTATGGAAATTGGGGGGACACCCACGCAATTTTTTTTAAAATTTTGGTTCGGGGTTCCCCTTAAAGTGGGGTTCCACCCAAAAAAACAAAAATACCTGAAAAAAAACAAAAAAACATTTGGATATTTGTTTTTTTTTAACTTACCTCTAAATGCCTGTTGCTAGGTGGTCCCTCGTAGTCTGCCTCTTCCTTTGCCTGGGCTGGTGACATCACTTCCCCCTCGGCACAGGAAGGGCTCGGCTCTGCTCCCTCCCTCCTGTCAATCATCTGGGCATGCGCAGTGGGTGCCAGGCTGTGAAGCCACAGCCCGGCGCCCACAATTGAAATGCCTACAAGCGGAGGGGGGGGCGAGCGGGGCTTTGATCCCCCGCATCGCTGGACCCTGGGACAGGTAAGTGTCCAATTAAAAGTCAGCAGCTGCAGTATTTGTAGCTGCTGACTTTTAATTTTTTTTTTTAATGGACCCCCTGGGTGGAACTCCTCTTTAACCACTTCAGCCCCGGAAGGATTTACCCCCTTCCTGACCAGAGCACTTTTTACAATTTGGCACTGCGTTGCTTTAACTGCTAATTGCGCGGTCATTCAATGCTGTACCCAAACAAAATTTGCGTCCTTTTCTTCCCACAAATAGAGCTTTCTTTTGATGGTATTTGATCACCTCTGCCGTTTTTATTTTTTGCGCTATACACGGAAAAAGACCGAAAATTTTGAAAAAAAATGATATTTTCTACTTTTTGTTCTAAAAAAAATCCAATAAACTCAATTTTAGTCATACATTTAGGCCAAAATGTATTCGGCCACATGTCTTTGGTAAAAAAAATGTCAATAAGTGTATATTTATTGGTTTGCGCAAAAGTTATAGCGCCTACAAACTAGGGTACATTTTCTGGAATTTACACAGCCTTTAATTTATGACTGCCTATGTCGTTTCTTGAGGTGCTAAAATGGCAGGGCAGTACAAAACCCCCACAAATGACCCCATTTTGGAAAGTAGACACCCCAAGGAAATTGCTGAGAGGCATGTTGAGCCCATTGAATATTCATTTTTTTTTCCCAAGTGATTGAATAATGACAAAAAAAAAAAAAAAAAATTACAAAAAGTTGTCACTAAATGATATACATACATTTTTGATTTTACTCCTCACTACCTATCACAGTTTTGAAGGCCATAAAATGCCCAGATGGCATAAAACCACCCCAAATGACCCTATTTTGGAAAGTAGACACCCCAAGCTATTTGCTTTAAGGCATGTTGAGTCCATGGAATGTTTTATATTTTGACACAAGTTGCGGGAAAGTGACAATTTTTTTTTTTTTTTTTTTTGCACAAAGTTGTCACTAAATGATATATTGCTCACACAGGCCATGGGCATATGTGGAATTGCACCCCAAAATACATTTAACTACTTCTCCTGAGTACGAGGATACCACATGTGTGGGACTTTTTGGGAGCCTAGCCGCGTACGGGGCCCCGAAAACCAATCACCGCCTTCAGGATTTCTAAGGGTGTAAATTTTTGATTTCACTCTTCACTGCCTATCACAGTTTCGGAGGCCATGGAATGCCCAGGTGGCACAACCCCCCCCCCCCCCCAAATGACCCCATTTTGGAAAGTAGACACCCCAAGCTATTTGCTGAGAGGCATGGTGAGTATTTTGCAGCTCTCATTTGTTTTTGAAAATAAAGAAATACAAGAAAAAAAATGTTTTTTCTTTTTTCAATATTCAAAACTTTGTGACAAAAAGTGAGGTCTGCAAAATACTCACTATACCTCTCAGCAAATAGCTTGGGGTGTCTACTTTCCAAAATGGGGTCATTTGGGGGGGGGTTTGTGCCACCTGGGCATTCCATGGCCTCCGGAACTGTGATAGGCAGTGAAGAGTGAAATCAAAAATTTACGGCCTTAGAAAGCCTGAAGGCGGTGCTTGGTTTTCGGGGTCCCGTACGCGGCTAGGCTCCAAAAAAGTCCCACACATGTGGTATCCCCGTACTCAGGAGAAGCAACAGAATTTATTTTGGGGTGTAATTTCACATATTCCCATGGCATGTTTGAGCAATATATCATTTAGTGACAACTTTGTGCAAAAAAAAAAAAAAATTTGTCTCTTTCCCGCAACTTGTGTCACAATATAAAATATTCCATGGACTCAACATGCCTCTCAGCAAATAGCTTGGGGTGTCTACTTTCCAAAATGGGGTCATTTGGGGGGGTTTTGAACTGTCCTGGCATTTTATGCACAACATTTAGAAGCTTATGTCACACATCACCCACTCTTCCAACCACTTGAAGACAAAGCCCTTTCTGACACTTTTTGATTACATGAAAAAATTATTTTTTTTTGCAAGAAAATTACTTTGAACCCCCAAACATTATATATTTTTTTAAAGCAAATGCCCTACAGATTAAAATGGTGGGTGTTTCATTTTTTTTTTCACACAGTATTTGCGCAGCGATTTTTCAAACACATTTTTTGGGGAAAAAACACACTTTTTTAAATTTTAATGCACTAAAACACACTATATTGCCCAAATGTTTGATGAAATAAAAAAGATGATCTTAGGCCGAGTACATGGATACCAAACATGACATGCTTTAAAATTGCACACAAACGTGCAGTGGCAACAAACTAAATACATTTTTAAAAGCCTTTAAAAGCCTTTACAGGTTACCACTTTAGATTTACAGAGGAAGTCTACTGCTAAAATTACTGCCCTCGATCTGACCTTCGCGGTGATACCTCACATGCATGGTGCAATTGCTGTTTACATTTGACGCAAGACCGACGTTTGCGTTCGCCTTAGCGAGAGAGCAGGGGGGACAGGGGTGCTTTTTTTTTTTTTTTTTTCTTTATTATTTTTTTGCTTTTTTATCTTATTTTTAAACTGTTCCTTTCATTTTTTTTTTTTTAAATAATTTTTATTGTTATCTCAGGGAATGTATATATCCCCTATCATAGCAATAGGTAGTGACAGTTACTCTTTTTTGAAAAAATTGGGGTCTATTAGACCCTAGATCTCTCCTCTGCCCTCAAAGCATCTGACCACACCAAGATCGGTGTGATAAAATGCTTTCCCAATTTCCCAATGGCGCTGTTTACATCCGGCGAAATCTAAGTCATAAAATGCTCGTAGCTTCCGGTTTCTTAGGCCATAGAGATGTTTGGAGCCACTCTGGTCTCTGATCAGCTCTATGGTCAGCTGGCTGAATCACCGGCTGCATTCTCAGGTTCCTTGTTGAGACAGGAGAGCCAGAGAAAAACACGGAAGACGATGGGGGGGGGGTCATTCCCTCCCACTGCTTGTAAAAGCAGTCTAGAGGCTAATTAACCGCTAGGATTGCTTTTACATGAAAGCCGACCACTGGCTGAAAAGAATGATACCAAGATGATACCTAAACCTGCAGGCATCATTCTGGTATAACCACTCAAAGTCGTGAATGGCGTACCTGAAGACAAAAAAATGGTTAACAATAAAGCACAGTAAACGGTAAAGTATAAAAATTGCATACCTGAAAAGCAAACATGATAAAACATAATAACAATAAAACATTGCAGAATAGAATACAGTAAAAAAAGAGCAGAACAATAAAGAGAGAATAGAGAGAGAGAGAACAATAAAACGACAACTATTTTTTTTTTTTTAATATTTTTGTATGTGTTTTTTTTTTACATTCTTTTTTGTAACTGTAACTTTTATAACTGTAACCGGTTCCAGGTTCGGGTCTCTCAAAATGCGATGGCATCTTGGGAGACCCTGTGAAAGTGTGTCCTAGTCTGTGCAATGCTGTACCCTACGCTAATACTCAACTAGTGTATGGTAGCGTTCAAAACATTCACCAATGCAAAGACCAGGATTGTCAGGACAGGAGGGACAATAATAGCGGGTGTCACGCCTATATCCGCGCTTGCTGCAGACACGACATCTTTTTTGGGGGTTCGTTGGGTAGGGGTACTCGGGAGGACATAAAGAAAATGCCTCTCATGCAGCCGACTGCATTTGGTTGGGGATGTGAATGGGGGAAGTACGAGCGCTGCAGAAGTGGTGGGTTCCCAATTATTAGGATTGGCGAATGCAGCAGGAAGGGCACTATGGGCACGACGGGCCTGTGTTTGTCTTCTTGGTGGCAGCGGGACACTACTTGTGCTTGCCACCTCACCAACTTGAACTGCACTTATGGGACTCGCCACGTCACCAAGTGTTACTGCAGTGCTGGTTTGACTACGACCGGGGTGTACTAGGGCGCTGGTGCTTGCCAGTTCACCAAAACGCTACCAAAAAAACTGTTAGCGATCGCAGGGATCAGGCCTGACTCTGCGAACGCTGCAGTTATGCGTTTAGTGTTTTGTAAGTGACAGTGATCGATCGATACTGCACTTGGGTGGGCCGGGCTGGGCCGGGCGGAGGGGCAAAACGCAGGTGCTAGCAGGTATCTGGGCTGATCCCGCTAACACTGCGTTTTTGGGAACCCTAAACTGCTGGGGACGCTAGTATAGATCTGATCGGATCAGATATTGATCCGTTCAGATACTATACCACTAAGGGAGGTGTACGGTGCGTGCGTGGGTGTTAGCGGTACTGGCGCTAACCTGACGCTGCCTGGGGCTGGTGCTTGCCAGTTCACCAAAACGCTACCAAAAAATCTGTTAGCGATCGCAGGGATCAGGCCTGACTCTGCGAACGCTGCAGTTATGCGTTTAGTGTTTTGTGTCAGTGATCGATCGATACTGCACTTGGGTGGGCTGGGCCGGGCGGAGGGGCAAAACGCAGGTGCTAGCAGGTATCTGGGCTGATCCCACTAACACTGCGTTTTTGGGAACCCTAAACTGCTGGGGACGCTAGTATAGACCTGATCGGATCAGATATTGATCCGATCAGATACTATACCACTAAGGGAGGTGTACGGTGCGTGCGTGGGTGTTAGCGGTACTGGCGCTAATCTGACGCTGCCTGGGGCGACGCATATCACCGCCGGGCGATTAGGGGGCTAAACCTTTATTCGGTAATAAACGGCGGGTGCCCCGACACTATAAAAAATAAACGAACTAACCAGCGTCAACCGTAACAGTTATACGGTGATCAGTGGTGAAAGGGTTAACTAGGGGGCAATCAAGGGGTTAAAACATTTAGTCGGTAGTATATGGGGGTCCCTGTCGCTATAAAACGCTGACGGCGAACCTAAATATTTACCTAACTAACTAGCGTCACCAGCGACACTAATACAGCGATCAGAAAAATGATCGCTTAGTGACACTGGTGACAGGGGGTGATCAAGGGGTTAAAACTTTATTAGGGGGGGTTAGGGGGGTACCCTAGACCTACAGGGGGCTAACACTAACTGCCCTAACACTTCTAACTGTCACAAACTGACACCAATGCAGTAATCAGAAAAAAAAAAAAAATACTGCTTGGTGTCAGTGTGACAGGGGGGGGGGGTGATTGGGGGGGATCGGGGGTCGATCGGGGGGGGGGTCGGGGGTGTAATGTGTGCCTGGCATGTTCTACTGTGTGTGTGTGTAGTGTTGTGCACTCACATGTCTTCTCTCCTCGGCGCCGGAACGGAAACTGCCGAGCCGAGGAGAGATGACATCACATCCTCTGCCTGTGTGTACTATACACAGGCAGGGGATGTTTCTCATTGGCTGGGAGCGATCGTGAGGGGGGGGGCCACGATCGGATGGCCTCCCCCTCGCCTCTCAACGCTCCCAGACAAATGCCGACCGCCGCTGGCACCGGGGGGGGGGGTCCGATCGGATGGCCTCCCCCTCACCTCTCAACACTCCCAGACAAATGCCGACCGCCGCTGGCACCGGGGGGGGGGGGTCCGATCGGACCCCCCGCCCGCGGGAAGGCAATCACGTATAGGTACGTGATTTTGCCTGCCCGTGCCATTCTGCTCACGTATATATGCGTGAGGCGGTCGGCAAGTGGTTAATATTCATACCAGACCCAAAGGGCCATGTAATGGACTGGGGGGAATCCCTTGCCGTTTTTTTTTCAATTACTTCTTTTATCTGCATTGCCGGGACCGTCAATTCATTATAGCCGCTAGTTTTAAATGACTTTTTTCCTTTAGAAATGTCATTTTGCTGTCAGACTGTTCTAAACACGGGAAAAATGCACCACTTTACAGGCATACTATAGACACCCCCCAGCTACGAAATTTAAAGGAATATTTCACTTTTATTGTTTCACTTTAAGCATTATTAAAATCACTGCTCCTGAAAAAAACTGCCGTTTTTAAAACTTTTTTTTTTGCATTGATACATGTCCCCTGGGGCAGGACACAGCTCCCCAAACACTTTTTAGGGCAAAAACTTGCATATAAGCCTTTAAAATGAGCACTTTTGATTATTCATGTTCGAGTCCCATAGACTTTAACGGTGTTCGCGTGTTCGAACAAATTTTTTGCCTGTTCGCATGTTCTGCTGCCAACCGAAGCGGGGGGTGTTCGGTTCATCCCTAATCTGGGGTCCAAGGTTCGCCATGACTGGTCTATCACATAAAATCCTAATAAAACATTTTTGGTTGTAACATGACAAAATGTGGAAAATGTCAAGGGGTGTGAATACTTTTCCAAGGCACTGTGTCAGTGTCAGTTAGTGTCAGTGTCATTTAGGTAGGATAAAAAAAAAGCAAAATGGGTGCTGTTGTTTCTGGGCTGTACCCGTACATACATCAAATAACATACACATATGTGGTATCGCTGTGATTATCGGAAGCAGGAGAATTTGTTTTAGGTTGTCTTTTGATGGTAGGTTATGGTAGTAGCAAGAAATACACATTTAAATTAAAACAAATATGTATATTGTTTTAACTATTTTGGGCCAGTTTTCCTTTGATAATAAAAAAAAAAAAAAATGCAGGAGATATCCATAACCATTTACCACCAAATGAAAGCCAAATTTGACCTATAAAAAACAAGGCATAATCCACCTGGATGCTGTGATGATCTGTACATGTACATATCATGTTAAAGTTGCAAAAAGGGTTAACGCATGTGGACTAATTGTAGCTAATTTATCCGCTTCAGCCCCGGAAGATTTTACCCCCTTCCTGACCAGAGCACTTTTTGCGATTCGGCACTGCGTCGCTTTAACTGACAATTGCGCGGTCGTGCGACGTTGCACCCAAACAAAATTGACGTCCTTTTTTTCCCCACAAATAGGGATTTCTTTTGGTGGTATTTGATCACCTCTGCGGTTTTTATTTTTTGTGCTATAAACAAAAAAAGAGCAACAATTTTGAAAAAAACGCATTATTTTTTACTTTTTGCTATAATAAATATCCCCCCAAAAATATATAAAAAACTTTTTTTTTCCCTCAGTTTAGGCCGATACGTATTCTTTTACATATTTTTGGTAAAAAAAAATAAATCGCAATAAGCGCATATTGATTTGTTTGCGCAAAAGTTATAGCGTCTACAAAATAGGGGATAGATTTATGGCATTTTTATTATTAATTTTTTTTGTATTAGTAATGGCGGCGATCTGCGATTTTTATCGGGACTGCAACAATATGGCGGACACATCGGACACTTTTGACACTTTTTTGGGACCATTGTCATTTATACGGTGATCAGTGCTATAAAAATGCATTGATTACTGTGTAAGTGACACTGGCGGGGAAGGGGTTAACCACTAGGGGGTGATGAAGGGGTTAAGTGTGTCCTAAGGAGTGATTCTAACTGTGGGGGGGATGGGCTACCACTCACATGACAGCGATCACCGCTCCCGATGACAGGGAACAGTGATCTCTGTCATGATACAAGGCAGAACGGGGAAATGCCTTGTTTACATAGCCACTTCTCCGCTGTGACACGATCGCTGAGAGACCGAGTCCGCTGGTCCCGCGGGCATGGTCGCGCTGTCCTCAGCCAGCGCACGCGCGCGCCAGCTATCCCCGCCTCTTAAAGGGGACATACAGGTACGCCCATTTGCCCACTGCTGCCATTGTGCCAATGTACAGTATATCGGCGTGCGGCGGTTGGCAAGTGGTTAAGCTGAAAGTTCAGTTTAACAAATGCACCAAGTCATAATAACAGCAAATAATATTATCAATAGCCTGATGTGTTCTGTACCATTGAATAAAATGTTTTTTACATTTTTTTATCTCCACCTTTGACAATAGTAATTCCGCGTCGTGAGCCGGTTCCTGGGTGTTTCATTGGAGTTCTGAGTCTGACTTCCCGATGTACCTGCTCTGACCTCGGCACATCTGCCCCGGCTGCCGCTCAATGGGTGGGATTTGGTGTGCAGACACAAAGCGAAAAGGATAAAGGTCAGACTGTATCCTCTAAATCCACCCAGCGAGGAGCCGGTCCTGCCAGGACTAATACCTCTTTTAACTGGCCGGGTAAGCTGCGGACACAGAAACGAGGGGATGATCAAGCTAGGTTTAGAGCATAGTGACATTCCTTTTTTTTTTTTTTTAATTCTCTTCCATCCGTTGAATGTTTTAAAAGGAAAAAATGTGGGGTCGTGTGACTGAGCTCCAGCCGGGGTTGTTTTGCTTTGATATCATTTTGTTGTTTAATCGTGTCATCACTTTCTTTCATCTGCTCGCCTCGTATCTTTTGTGTGTTCCACGCCGCTGTGAATTTCGCCTGAGCCTCCATTCCAGACAGGACAATTTACCTACTCGCTGATTTACACATCGTACTTTTGTCTATTTCCGAGCTGTGATTCTAATTAATAAAATAAAGAAAACATTCAACTAAACATTAGTTGTGTTATACAAAAGAAACAAATAGCATTAAACGACACTATATTACTAAAAGTATTGGGACGCCTGCCTTTACACGCTCATGAAATCTAATGGCATCCCATTCTTAGTTCAATATTGAGTTGGCCCACCCTTTGCAGCGATAACAGCTTCAACTCTTCTGGGAAGGCCGTCCACAAGGTTTAGGAGTGTGTCTATGGGAATGTTTGACCATTCTTCCAGGAGCGCATTTGTGAGGTCAGGCACTGATGTGGACGAAAAGGTCTGGCTCGCAGTCTCCGCTCTAATTTATCCCAAAGGTGTTCTATCAGGTTGAGGTCAGGACTCCAAGTTCCTCCACCCAAAACTGGCTCATCCATGTTCTTGCTTTGTGCACTGGTCCAAATCATTTGGTGGAGGATGAATTATGCTGTGGGGTTGTTGCTTTAAGGATTGGGCTTGGCCCCTTAGTTCCAGTGAAGGGAACTCTTAAGGCGTCAACATGCCAAGACATTTTGGACACTTTCATGCTCCCAAATTTGTGGGAACGGTTTGGGGATGGCCCCTTCCTGTTCCAACATGACTGCACACCAGTGCACAAAGCAAGGTCCATAAAGACATGGATGAGTGAGTTTGGGGTGGAGGAACTTGACTGGCCTGCACAGAGTCCTGACCTCAACCCGATAGAACACCTATGGGATGAATTAGAGCTGAGACTGCGAGCCAGGCCTTCTCATACACATCAGTGCCTGAGCTCACTTCTGGAAGAATGGTCAAACATTCCCATAGACAAACTCCTAAACCTTGTGGACAGCCTTCCCAGAAGAGTTGAATCTGTTATAGCTGCAAAGGTTGGGCCAACGCAATATTAAACCCTACTGACTAAGTTTGGGATGCCATTAAAGTTCATGTGCGTGGAAAGGCAGGTGTCCCAATACTTTTGGTCATATGTATATGCACATATGTATATGCATGTATGCGTACAAAAATACTGACCATGAATGCAGATTTTTTTTTTTTTGTTAACTGATTTATACGCAGAGTATGTCTAAAGGCAACGTGCAAAGTGCAGCTAATCCACATCCAAAAGAGTGATCAGTCTTTGGTATTAAAAAATATTCACAAATGCTGGACCTTTAAATTGCTCATTCTAAAGTGAGTTTGCAATCTTTCCTGAGTGATCTCAACACACTTCCCAAATTGGTATACTCCAACACCTTCAATCGTATGCAAAATGGAGCCTCAAGGACTCTTATCCGGAATATATAGACCAGGGTTTCTCAAGCAGGGTTCCATGGATCCCTAAGGTTCCTCCAAAGGCCGCTATGAGTTCCTTAGGCAATGAGAAAATTTTGCCTCTCAGATAAGTCTCCAATGACATCCATTGTTCTTTTTAGCTATCTATAAGGGGGTAATTATTCCCAATGACCACAAGTGTAAGGGACATTCTTCCCACTGACCAACACCTTGTATCATGAGCTGTAGATGTAATCATTTTCAGCAGGGGTTGCCTAAGACCAGAAAGTTATTTCAAAGGTTCCTCTGTGTTAAAAAGGTTGTGATAAGTTTCATAAGAGCTTCATAAGGAAACTTACTCCAATAGTAACCAGATTACCACTTCACTCGCCAATAGCATGCATTTTCAGTGCGCCCCAAAAAAAAATTAAAGGTGAAGACTATAGCGTAGTATGTAAAATCAATGCTTTATTAAAAATATTGTATACATTTACATTAGAAATCCTTCAAAATGCTTTGCTCTATAGACTGCAGTCCATCAATCCAGGCAGACACTCCATTAGGGGACACTTGCTATTACCGTGCATGATGACATCATGTCATAGCCATGTCCTACGCATTTCGTCAGAAATTATGTAGTCAGGGGACTGGCTAGTTTGTTTATGTTTATTGTCTTTGCCTTTTTGGGGGGGTTTCTCCTGAAGTGCATCTTGAGTGTTGTGTTACTTCGGTTAAAAAAGTGTCTCAAGTTGTACAGCAATCTTCAAGGAAGTAAAGGGTATCTTTACTGTGTTAGAAGATGTAAACAGATGTACAGAAAGTTAAACGGGTTAAAAGACACAGAGGAAACATAGAAACACAGAAAATTGATGTCAGAAAGAGTGGTCCATCAAGTCTTCCCATTTCTTTTTTTTTTTTTTTATACATGTGAATTTGAATCTATCCATACATATGCATACACAGGCAGTCAACCCTAAACTGATCTAATTACCCTAGTTTAAGCATAAAACAATAATATACATACTAATTGTTACTTAACTTTAAACAAGGGACTGTAATCAATTCTGAAGGTTTGCTTCTGTGACGATTAGGGATGAGCTTCGTGTTCGAGTCGAACCCATGTTCGACTCGAACATCGGCTGTTCGATCGTTCGCCGAATTGCGAACGTTATGGGCCGTTCGCGCTAAATTCGTGTGGCGCGTCACGGCCCATAATTCACTGCGGCATCGCAGTGCATTGCTGGCTGATGATTGGCCAAGCATGCACTATGACCCGCATGCTTGGCCAATCACAGCGCTGTCAGTAGAGAGAGCTGTAATTGGCCAAAGCCAGGGTGGCTTTGGCCAATTACGGCTCAGGGCATTTAGTACACACCCCACACTATATAAGGCCGCCTGCACGGCGGCCCTGTGTAGTGTGTGTTCCGGTGTGCTGAGAGATAGAGAGAGAGAGAGACAGTGTCATTTGATTTGAGTTAGATAGATTAGGCAGAACAGTCAGTCAGTTAGCTGCACTTACAGTGTATTGTGTATATATATGCATCCCAGGTGTTGCATATATATATATACACTGTATTCAGTTTAGCTAGATCCGTTCCTGTTATCTTCTATCTAGACTATTTACATTTAATGCAGTGCGTCCTGCTCACAGTGTTCAGCTAGATCCGTTCCTGTTATCTTCTAGACTATTTACATTTAGTGCAGTGCGTCCTGCTCACAGTGTTCAGCTAGATCCGTTCCTGCTATTTACATTTAGTGCAGTGCGTCCTGCTCACAGTGTTCAGCTAGATCCGTTCCTGTTAAATTCCTACTGACCGGCAGGCTTGTCTGGTTACAGTATATAAAGCTACCTGAAGAAAATTACAGGTGTTCTATTTGATCCTATTAGTACCACGGTCAGGCAGCTAGACTATTTACATTTAGTACAGTGCGTCCTGCTCACAGTGTTCAGCTAGATCCGTTCCTGTTATCTTCCTACTGACAGGCAGGCTTGTCTGGTTACAGTATATAAAGCTACCTGAAGAAAATTACAGGTGTTCTATTTGATCCTATTAGTACCACGGTCAGGCAGCTAGACTATTTACATTTAGTACAGTGCGTCCTGCTCACAGTGTACAGCTAGATCCGTTCCTGTTATCTTCCTACTGACAGGCAGGCTTGTCTGGTTACAGTATATAAAGCTACTTGAAGAAAATTACAGGTGTTCTATCCCAGCTTAGTGCAGCTACAGGCCATTAGTATGTCTGGAAGGCCAAGAAGGAGAGGGACAAAAAAGTGAGGTGAAATCTTCTGAAGAGGAGGAAAGACAGCAAAACAAATGTCACAGGGGTGATAACCCTTCCCTATGTTTTCCAAAAAGCTTAGAAAAGATTTTTTGGCTGGAGCTAAACACGTTAAAAATGTTCAAAATTACAAACAGATTCTACTTAACAACAAACCTACAGTCCCTGTCTTGTTTGCACCGCCTGTATACTGCTGTTCAGAGTATATAGGGCCTGGTGGCCCCACACCTTTCCTTATTTTAATTTGGGTGCGGGGTTCCCCTTAATATCCATACAAGACCCAAAGGGCCTGGTAATGGACTGGGGGGTACCCATGCCGTTTGTCTCACTGATTTTCATCCATATTGCCATGACCCGACATGACATTAAACCCGCAAGCAGTTTTAAATGAGATTTTTTCCTTTAAAAATGACATTTGGTGCAGGGACTGTTCTAAACATGGGAAACACGCGTCACTTTACAGGCATACTATAGACACCCCCCAGGTACGATATTTAAAGGAATATTTCACTTTTTTTTTTTTACTTTAAGCATCATTAAAATCACTGCTCCCGAAAAAACGGCCGTTTTTAAAAGTTTTTTTTGCATTGATACATGTCCCCTGGGGTAGGACCCGGGTCCCCAAACCCTTTTTAGGACAATACCATGCAAATTAGCCTTTAAAATGAGCACTTTTGATTTCGAACGTTCGAGTCCCATAGACGTCAATGGGGTTCTAACGTTCGTGCGAACTTTCGGTCCGTTCGCGGGTTCTGGTGCGAACCGAACCGGGGGGTGTTCGGCTCATCCCTAGTGACGATCAAGGTGTTATCATTTGGTCTGGGAACATGGACATAACTGGTCTTTTTCTTTCCAGCCCCCAACTCAGCTCAGTGTTCCTCTGGTTACAATAGTATCTGAAAGTCGATGGGCTATGTTGGGCAGCAAGTAAACATTTTGTCCATGAAGTTTATGTGTTGAAAGCATAAAAAATGGGCAGTTTGTCAGGTATAGGGCTGTGTAGCCGTAGACCAGTTAGGGTGTCCATGCTGACCCATATCTACAGCCAAAAGTTCCTACAATAGCCACATGAGCATCAGAACTGGACAACAGAGCAATGGAAAAAGGTGGCCTGGTTTGTTGAACTACATTTTCTTTTACATCATGTGGATGGCCGGGTGTCACTTACCTGGGGAAGAGGTGGCACCAAGATGTAGTATGGGAAGAAGTCAAGCCGGCAGAGGTAGTGTGATGCTTTAGGCAATGTTCTGCTTGGAAACCTTGGGTGCTGCCATTCATGTGGATGTTACTTGACACGTACCACCTACCTAAGCATTGTTACTGACCAAGTACACCTCTTCGTGGAAATTCCCTGAGGGTAATAGCCTCTTTGAACAGGATAATGTACCCTGCCACATTGCAAAATTGGATCAAGAATGGTTTGAGGAACTCAACAATCAGTTCAGGGTGTTGACTTGGCTTCCAAATTCTCCAGCTCGCAATCCATCAAGCATCTGTGAAATGTGCTAGAAAAAGGAAGTGAGGGGAAATATCTACAGCAAAATCTCCTCCAATACAGTTGCCACCAGTTCAACTGTCCCTATTGAGAGAATTCCCCTTATGCTCTGATGAAAGTTGTAAATATTTTGGATGCTCCATCACTGGGACAAATCGAGTGGGTGAACCACTCCCAAAAGAGAGCACAGAAAGAACTAAAAATCTGAAGAAAAACATCAAACTCTTCCTTATGCTACCCCTTAAAAAAGTTGGGACTAGAGATACAATTAAATCTTTGGCAGCCAAACAGGAGTCACCGTTCAGCAATCTCTAGCACTGTAAGCTGATGTATGATTAGCTGCTGTGAAGTTTGCTCCTGGTACCATCCAAATAAATACAACAGACTGCAGATTAGAAGTCTCCTTGTGGTCTATTAGAAAATGGAGTTGGAGGTGATATTTTGCTTTGGAGATCGGATGTATTTCTTGCCCATGGGACTAGATTGGCAATAAGGCCAGCTGCCAGCTACTTGCTGTACTCATAAACATTTACGGAATGTCATCGCTTTCAGCCTTCATTATTTTAACTGAAATATCATATGTAGGAAAAATATTTCATTAATGAATCTGCACTAGGAATAAGTAAATCTTGCAAAATCCTCTTTTGCCATTTGTCTGATCCGCTTTGCTAACCTTGGACATCCGCCAGGTTCCTCTTTTGGATTATTCATCATTACGCCAGGTTTTTCTTTGCAGCTGATGCCCTGGTTCTTTATAATTGTTAACCTTTTTAGCTTTTTATTTGGTTTAAGAGTAAGAGTCTCCCTCCTGATGGCTGCCAGCATACATACAGTATAGTCTACTATCCCCTTGAGATCTACAAGCATGTGGTCTCATCATATTGATATGTGTCCATATGCTCCACAGCAGGGCCATAATTGTACTATATATCAAAATATACAGTATATAGCCACTTGACCATCACACCTATATGATCTTGCTGAAAATGCCTTTTTAAAACAATGGACATTATTATTAATTGGTCCCCTGGCTTTGCCCTAGTGTTGGAGGTCAGTTGGTTAAAAAAAATTGGATAAAAAAATATCCCAACGTCAGAGGCGGTAGAAGCCCTGTTGTATATTTGATTAGTTGCTGTACAGGAGGCACACTTATTGGCACACTTTAGGGTCACCAAATGTCTATAGACTTTAAGCATCCCATGGCCTACAGTGTGTCATGTATTTGGTTGGACGCCATAGTGAAGAAAGGGCTTCCCTTGTGGCTCTGGTCCAAACATTCCTGAAGGTGATGACAGGGAATGCAAAGCACAAAGGGGCACAGCTGCCGATAGACAAGCTCTCTGGTGGCTGCTCTGGAAGGTGATCAGAAGGGTAACTCTCAGGCAGAGAGATGAGGGTCTCAGCAGAAACATGATGAGATATTGTGAAAGGTCAGATCAGACCCAGCACCTGGTAGGATGCCAACAACCTCAGTAGGCAAAAGTGGTACAGGATATGGCCAGCGGGAAAGAACTAGAGTAGTGTTTTTGAGGTCAGGAGACAAACTGAGATCATACATGTGTGGTCAGTAGGATTGAAGATAACAGATTGGTCAGGAGCCAGAGCAAGAGACATATGCGGTGGATCAGTAGGATAAAGACAGCAGAGTAGTCAGGAACCAAGGCTAGGGTCATAACGGTTGTCAGGAGAGGCCTTAATTGTGCTGGATTCACAACCAAGGGTCAGACAGAGGGGAATCCAAAGGCAAATCAAGTTGGTAACAGGAAGTCAAGATATACACAAGTATCAGGACACACAGAGGCATGGGTCATGGACAATAGAAATGGAAACAAGGGGGTGTGCGGTGCTACCTAATGAGTATAGATGTATATGGGGGATGGGAAGACTACACAGTGGATGTATAACCCACACGGGTGCACATTACATGCAGTTCCAATTTACAATAGATAATCAGTGTCTAATATAGATAAGCCTATGGAGTGTGTATGGATGTGTAACAAATAAACATACCCTATACAGCGTGTGTTTGAACTGCCGTACAGGGTGGCTCCTAATTACGGTAGCCACAAAGCACGACCCAGAAGTGCCTGGTGTATATATATGTAAATTAAAACAAAACTGTGAAATAAATAGATACCATGTAAATCCCAGCACCTAAATGCCACAATTACATAAAAAGGTAAAAAACAGTGCAACAAAGAATTAAGTGAATGACCGGTAGTCTTAACCCAACTACCAAACTATTAGAGTGAAATATAGTGCATGAATAAACACATCCATAAATAACGTGTCAAAAAGAAAAAAAGCACCAATCTCAATGTCCCCGATATGGGGATGTAACAAAGTCCCGAAACTCAAAGCAGCTCCAAAGGCATTTATGCGTCCATATCGGTGATAAGGATATAGTTCACATATAGATGGATGAGTGACAGTTCATATAAGATATATATCTGGTGATGCTCAAGTGTGTGACAGAAATTTAAAGGTGTCTTGAGTGCTCTCAATATCTCCAGGTGACTTTTGTGCTCCCCCTCAAGGGTCCCCACTCACCGGATCCAATCACCCCAATGGGGCAATACGCATGTAGCTAAAACATGCAGCCAGTTCACCACGGTATCTGCTGTAGTTGTTCCAAAAGCATTCCTCTGGTTCCAGGTAGATATGGTATAATCCTCTATGAGCCCCTCATGGGAGAAAGGAAAAATGGACTCCCATAGTGTAATATGTAAAAAACGTTCATTTATTAGGATAAAAAATGAATAAAAACATCAAAGGAATCTCCAGATAACTTAAATGTATACAACCGGCTTCAGAGTAACAATAAGCCGGCTGCAATACAAAAACTGCAAGTGAACCCGAGGTGGGGACAGCAGCGGCACGCTGCGCTCCAACTGCGCTCCGCCAGCTCGAGTACCCGGAAGTGACGTAGCGTGCATGGCGCCGTCGTACGCGTTTCGTCATAGACGTCCTCTGCGACGTCCTCAGCGACTTTGGCTTGTCCATGGGTCGTGGACGAGCCAAAGAACATCCAACAACCATCTGTCCTTGCTTTTTGCTTTGAATAGGGCATTTGGTTCCAGGTTCTGGAATTGGATGCACATGCAGACGTCATGCAAGTGTGCCCATGCAGGCAGAAGTTCCTAGCCTGCGTATTGGCGCACGTGCACCTCTGTTCTGGATAGTCTCCTAACATACCAGCCATGTGATTTATGAACTCCTTCAGAATATCACCTTAACCTGACACTAAGTGAATGAGTAACTGCAGTGACATTTAGCCCAACCATCACAGCTGCTGTTCTGCTACTCATACTCTAGTGCTGGGTTGATGCGGCAGTACATGGTCCGCTCCTTTCTGACCTGCAGCTAAATTAATGCGGAGAGGGGGGTAATGACTGTAAAGCTTGCTGTCATGCTGCTCATTCATCTTAACGGCTATAGTTTTAGGACGCCTTGTCCAAGTGCTGGTACCTCATGCTTATAGCTAAGTGCTTTTGCTCACTAGGAATGAGTGAATTAGTTTAAATTTCCCCAAATGTTTGCGAAAGTGGTAGATTCTGGCAAAAAATTGCCATTTTGATTAAAGAATTGGGGGTCAATGAGGAAGGCAATTTTATGGTGGCTTTGATGGGCTTTAAATGGCTTCTGAAAGTTAGGAAAGCTAATTTCCACCATTCAACCGTTCTGGACCTATTCTAGTGTCAGAAGTGTGCTTAGCCTCATTATTTTATAAATAGATAGATAGATAGATAGATAGATAGATAGATAGATAGATAGATAGATAGATAGATAGATAGATAGATAGATAGATAGATAGATAGATAGATAGATAGATAGATAGTTCTAACCTCTTACCTACTCTACCGAAAATAAGCAAATCATTTTGATTGCAACAGTAGCATACCAACCATATTATTTAATAACACTCTTCCTTACACCTCTACATGTCATAATTATTTTCAATGAAAATACTTAAATTAAACAAATATTCTTCATGCCCATAGAGAAAAGGGATACAATAAGGATTTTCATTATCTGAAGATTGTATATATAATTATGCCAAAATAGAACATGAGGATAATAATGACATGCTTTGATCCCGACAGCTCTGTAAGGGACCAAATTATAGCAATATTGTTCTCTAAACAGCAGTGACTTGACAATACACTGGCAGAAAAAAATGTAAATCCTAACAAAACATGGGCCACAAATAGGCAATCATATTACATTTACGGTCACTTTTTACAAAATGGGGGCAGCAAATGGGTAATGTGACAATACAGTATATGGGCAACAAATGGTCAATTGTGACAATATGAGGTCAACAAACGACTATGACAATTTTTTGGCAACAAATAGGCAAACAAGACATTGCATGGGCATCAAACAGGCAATTATGGCAACACCAATTCAGCCACCCCCTATGCTCCCCCCCTGTCGCTGAAGCTCAACCCTCCCCTCTCTTTCCTTTTCCTAAGCTAGAATTCCTTCTTATTCTCTCTGTCTAGTAAAGCGATCCTCATCCCCTCTCCACCCAGGAAAGAATTCCCTACCCTCCTTTCCCCTTCACTTAGCAAACATCTTTTAGCACCCCCCAGGAGAAGCTCCCTATCCTCCAACAAAAATATTCCCCCTCCTTTTCTTTCTTCATTCAAAAACTCACCTTGTGTAGAGGAGCACCTGGAGCAGTGAAGAGGGGGTCAGAGATGTGATTCCAGCACTAGTATCTACCATACATGATGGGAAACTCATTGCTGAGGATCTTTGCTGGATGAAGGGGAGATATTTTTTTCAGGGGGGTATCAATACATTGGTAACCTGTACTATATGAAGAAACTGGATATTAACCTAAAACAATGCAGAGTAAAACACTGACTAATACTTAAAGGGGTCTACAAACTTTCCAATCAAAGTGCCAGGTGACTGTTCATCAGACTTACAGGGGCCGGACTGTGGCCAGTGGGAGTAGAAAATGTCCTGGGAGCAAACAATCTTTGGTATTAGGAGGAGGAATGGTGCCACTTCGTAGATGTCAGTGGGAGGATTGGTGCCCCATTGTTGGTGTCAGTGGGAGAAATAGTGCCCCATCATTGTTGGCAGTGGGAAGGCTAATGCCCTCTTGTTGGTGTCAGTGGAAGGAATAGTTCCCCATTGTTGCTGTCATTAGAAGGAATAGTTCCCCATTGTTGGTGTTAGTGGGAGCCGAGGTATAGTGCCCCCTCATTGGTATCAGTGGGAGGAATAGTGCCCCATTGTTGTTGTTATTGAGAGGAATAGTGGCCCTTCATTGGTATCAGTGGGAGGAATAGTGGCCCATCATTGGTTTCATTGGAAGTAATAGTGTCCCATCATTGTTGTCAGTAGGAGAAATAGTGCCCCATCATTGGTGCCAGTAGGAGGAATAGTGTCTCCTCATTGCTGTCTGTGGGAGGAATAATGCCTCATCATTGGTTTCATAAGATTTCAACCAATATAAAGCTGCCCTCCAAAAATACAATTCTAGCCTCCTCACTGCCAAGCAGATCTATTTTATCACTCTCACTAGCAATTTATCATCCCGTCCCCATCAACTCTTCTCTACCTTCAACTCTCTATTTTGTCCTCCACCGCCTCCACCCACCAACTCACTCAGTACTCAGGAGATCGCATATCACAAAAAGAAGATTGATACAATTCATGAGGAAATCTCTGTTCAAATGCCCTCCACGCTTCACATTTCATGCCCACAGGTACAATCATTACTTCCCTCTTTCAACCCCACCACTATAGACAAGGTTGCTAAACTACATACTAACAACCATCTTACCAGTTGCCGTCTTTATCCTGTTCCCTCGCAAATGCTGCATTCACCCTCTGGCTCTATTCTACACTCTCTAACCCACATCTTCAATCTCTTCTGGCATCTTCCCCAACACTTTAAAACATGCACTTGTCAGCCCCATACTTAAAAAGTCCTCACTGGACCCATCCAATTTTAACAACCTATGGCCCATCTCCTTTCTCCCCTTTCTATCCAAACTCCTTGAACATCTGGTCAACAACCGACTGAGTCACCACCTTGTTGACAATATCATTCTTGATCCCCTTCAGTCTGGATTTCGTCCTCAACACTCCTCAGAAACTGCTCCCCTACAAACGATCTACTAACAGCCAAAACCAAAGGACACTATTCTGTACGCCTTCTCCTGGACCTCTCTGCTGCCTTTGATACGGTTGACCACCCCCTCCTCCTCAATAAACTCCACACCTTTGGTCTCCGTGACTGTACTCTTTCCCTGGTCCTCTTCCTACTTATCCAACCACACCTTTAGCGTTTCCTACAACTCTACTTCCTCCTCTCCTCTTCCTTTCTCTGTTGGGGTCCCCCAAGGTTCTGTTCTTGGACCTCTCCTATTTTCAATCTACACCTCCTCCCTAGGTCAGCCTCCCATGGCTTCCAAAACCATCTCTACGCTGACGACACCCAAATCTATTTCTCTACCCCTCAGCTCACTCCCTCTGTCTCCTCACGTATCGCTAATTTACTATCAGATATATCAGTCTGGATGTCACACTGTCACACCACTTCCTCAAACTCAATCTATCCAAAACCGAACTTATAATTTTTCCTCCCCCACGTTCCTCTTTCCCTGACTTCTCTATCAAGATCGACGGCACAACTATAAGCCCATCCCCACATGCCAAGGTACTAGGTGTAGTCCTGGATTCTGAACTCTCCTTTTAGCCCCACGTCTAATCACTGTCCAAATCTTGCCGCTTCAACCTCCGTAACATCTCCAAAATACGCCCCTTTCTAACCAATAACACAACAAAGCTCTTAATTCACTCCCTGGTCATCTCTCGCCTCCACGACTGCAACTCCCTTCTCATTGGCTTACATCTACATAGTCTATCACCCTTCAGTCCATCATGAATGCTGCTGCCAGACTCATCCACCTTACCAATTGCTCTTATGTCTGCTACTCTTCTCTGTCAATCCCTTCACTGGCTTCTGCTCACCCAATTAACCGCTTGCCGCCCGCCGGCTGTCATATGATGCCTAGGCAGCGCAGCTCTCGTACTGATAGGGCATCATATGATGCCCTTGCTTTCCCGGCCCACCAGGGGGCGCGCGCATGCCGCTGACGGCACTCGCGAGCGCCCACCGTGTCACTCGGGACCCAATGCACGTGCTCGGCAGCTGTGATGTCCGCTGTGCACCCGCGATTGCCCGGCAACACAGCAGGACCGTGGATCTGTGTGTGTAGACACACGGATCCACGTCCTGTCAGAGGAGAGGAGACCGATGGTGTGTTCCCAGTACAGAGGAACACCGATCGGTCTCCTCCCCTTGTGAGTCCCCTCCCCCTACAGTTAGAAACACTCCCTAGGAAATATAATTAACCCCTCGATCACCCCATAGTATTAACCCTTTCCCTGCCAGTCACATTTATACAGTAATCAGTGCATTTTTATAGCACGGATCGCTGTATAAATGTGAATGGTCCCAAAAATGTGTAAAAAGTGTCCCATATGTCCGCCCCAATATCGCAGTCACGATAAAAATCGCAGATCGCCGCCATTACTAGTAAAAAAAAAAAAAAATAATAAAAATGTTATAAATCTATCCCCTATTTTGTAGATGCTATAACTTCAATATACGCTTATTGCTTATACCCTTCTCTTCAGAGAAGCCTACCCTACCCACACCTAACAACTGTATTTTCATTTTCTCCATCAGCTCATCCCCCACAGTTATTACCTTTTGTTCCTCTTGACCCTCCCTTCTAGATTGTAAGCTCTAACGAGCAGGGCCCTCTGATCCCTCCGGTATTGATTTGTATTGTAAGTGTACTGTCTGCCCTCATGTTGTAAAGCGCCGCTCAAACTGTTGACGCTATATAAATCCTGTATAATAATAATAAATAAGGTTATAATTATATAAATATAATTAAACACAAATAAATATATTCTATAATCACAGATGAGGTGTCTGGGGGTGCTAGACAACTCTCTGCACCATGCATTCAGCCTCCGGAATGGCTTACAATGTTCAAGCTTGTTTTTATGGACCTGTCATGCGATACCATTTACTTGCTTTTATTGTATTGCAAATAATGTGCGTTCTTTCTGTTCACCTTGTTAAACCTCAATAAAAATATCAAACAAGAAATATATTTTAATAATATAATATATTATTTATATTAGATTATTCTATGATCAGCTGTTCTGTAGAGGGAAATGAATTAAAAAGTCCTTCTAAGACTAGTTTATGAAGATGGAGTAGTCATCAGGGCTTCCCAATGATAATTGCCTAACAAAAAAACACTAATTTGTCCTCTTCTACATTCTTCATCACTAGGAGACTTACCCATGGGAGATACATTGGAACATGTCCCAAAAACTAGAATTTTTTTTTTTCAAGTGGAGTACAATGGGCTGGTGGAAAGGACGTCTGCAAGGAGACACTTTGCTTCTACTGCATTTCTAGGGCTCTCCCGGCATGGTTGGTAAGCTATACACATATCGGCAAATCTCAAGGCTGAGCTCTTTGCATTTGCTCTTTCGAATATGACCATTAATGCATGAAATGACTACTTGACCAAGCAATACTGTCTTTAAACTATAGCAAGGAACAGAAATTGTACAGATCATTCTAAACATGAGTGATTTTAGTAAATAAAGTATATGAGCGATTGCTCAATAAAGAGCATTATTAAGCACCTGATGGAATATCAACAGCCGAAAGTGCATATTAAGTTTTCCTCCCGAACTCCCCACCATGGAAACCAAGTAACGCACCTTTTAGCAATCTAAGATAACAGAGCGGCGCAATACAATTATGCTTTGTAAATGAAATTAGAAGATGCAAATCAAGTGTAAATAAGTATTTGTTTTCTGGAGGGAATCCAGTAGTGTTTTTTTTTTCCTTAGGCATAGATTCCACCCAGGAGATGTCTTATTGGAAATAACTCAGCATTTATTAATTTTGAGACTCGTGGAACTCCCATCTCTGGGTTCATAATACGCTAAAATAATTTATCTCAAAAGTTTTGCAGCGCTGCTTTCATTTCAATTGTCCTTGGAGATGGGTAAGAGAATCAACCGAGTTTTTTGGTAGATGAAGTCAACTTAAGTCTTGTCTGCTCTGTTCAAACCTTACTTTGTTACTTATCCCAGGCAAAGCTGATATAATTTCTCTTTTTTGGCTCTTTACAGGTCAATTTTAAAATAGAACTAAACAATTTCTGAAAAAAGCGAGATCAAAGAGGTTAAAGGTTTAGTCCACCATGATGAGTCACTCAGTTGCTTCTTCTTATATGTCTAAGGCACACCAACAATGAATTGTGAGTCCCTGAGTTATCAGCTCCCACCCGCTGAGACCATTATCTGGGGTTTCTTTTCTCTCCTCTTGTTGCAGTTTTTATTTCATTTGTGTTACGGAGAAAGCAGAGGAGGACTCACGAAGAGAATGGACAAATTGGGGATCTCTGTTTAGAAAATTTACACCTGGAGTACTCCAAGAGATAATAAAACCACTTCAGCCCCGGAAGATTTTACCCCCTTTCTGGCCTGAGCACTTTTTACAATTTGGCACTGCGTTGCTTTAACTGACAATTGCGCGGTCATAAGACGCTGTGCAAAAACACATTTTGCGTCCTTTTTTCCCGCAAATAGAGCTTTCTTTTGGTGGCATTTGATCACATACGCGGATTTTATTTTTTGCGCTATAAACAAAAGAATACCGACAATTTTGAAATGAAAAAAGACACAATATTTTTTACTTTTTGCTATAATAAATATCCCTCAATTAAAAAAAAAAAAAAAAAAAATACATTTCTTTATCAGTTCAGGCCAATATGTATTCTTCTACATATTTTTGGTAAAAAAAATCACAATAAACGTATATTGATTGGTTTGCACAAAAGTGATAGCATCCACAAACTTTGGGAAAGATTTATGGCATTTTTATGGCGTTTTTATTTTTTACATTTTTTTTACTAGTAATGCGATTTTTAGTGGTATTGCGACATTGCGACGGACAGATCTGAGACTTTTGACACATTTTTGGGACCATCGACATTTATAGAGTGATCAGTGCTATAAAAATGCACTGATTAACACTAGGGGGCGATCAAGGGGTTAACTGTGTGTTCCATCAGTGTGTTCTAACTGTAGGGGGATGGGACTAACTAGGAAAGATGACAGATGGCTGTCCCTACTTTGTAGGAACACACGATCTGTCTTGTCTCCTCTGACAGCACAGGGATTTGTGTGTTTACACACACAAATCCCCGTGCTGGACCTCGTGCACACAATAGCGCGTGGCCGGCAGCGATCGCGCCCGCCGGCCACGCGCATTGGGTCCACTGCTGTGCAGTGGGTGCGCGCGTGCCTCCGGCAGTGCTCTCACGCCCTCTGGTGGCTCTCCTGGGTAAAGCCGTATATATACGGGATGTTGCCCCAGAAGAGAGCCATTCTGCCGCAGTATATCTGCGTGAGCTGGTTAAAAGCAAATGTATGTCTATCAATGTACAACCCTCTCCTTCAAAGAAACATTGCCTTTGTGGTGTTCCTATGCCCCTCACTGGCAAGTTCATTTGTGAAAATGTAAGTATTTGTTCTAGCCCTCCTTCCTAATATATTATAGCTGAGAAGGCGTAAACTAGAGAAAAAAATTATATATATATATATATATATATATATATATATATATATATATATACACAGTGGGGGACGGAAAGTATTCAGACCCCCTTAAATTTTATATTGCAGCCATTTGCTAAAATCATTTAAGTTCATTTTTTTTCCTCATTAATGTACACACAGCACCCCATATTGACAGAAAAACACAGAATTGTTGACATTTTTGCAGATTTATTAAAAAAAGAAAAACTGAAATATCACATGGTCCTAAGTATTCAGACCCTTTGCTGTGACACTCATTTATTTAACTCAGGTGCTGTCCATTTCTTCTGATCATCCTAGAGTTGGTTCTACACCTTCATTTGAGTCCAGCTGTGTTTGATTATACTGATTGGACTTGATTAGGAAAGCCACACACCTGTCTATATAAGACCTTACAGCTCACAGTGCATGTCAGAGCAAATGAGAATCATGAGGTCAAAGGAACTGCCTGAAAAGCTCAGAGACAGAATTGTGGCAAGACACAGATCTGGCCAAGGTTACAAAAAAATTTCTGCTGCACTTCAGGTTCCTAAGAGCACGGTGGCCTCAATAATCCTTAAATGGAAGACGTTTGGGACGACCAGAACTCTTCCTAGAGCTGGCCGTCCGGCCAAACTGAGCTATCGAGGGAGAAGAGCCTTGGTGAGAGAGGTAAAGAAGAACCCAAAGATCACTGTGGCTGAGCTCCAGAGATGCAGTTGGGAGATGGTAGAAAGTTGTAGAAAGTCAACCATCACTGCAGCCCTCCACCAGTCAGGGCTTTATGGCAGAGTGGCCCAACGGAAGCCTCTCCTCAGTGCAAGACACATGAAAGCCCGCATGGAGCATGGTGGTGGCAGCATCATGCTGTAGGGGTGTTTTTGAGCAGCAGGGTCAGGACGACTGGTTGCAATTGAGGGAAAGATGAATATGGCCAAGTACGGGGATATCCTGGACGAAAACCTTCTCCAGAGTGCTCAGGACCTCAGACTGGGCCGAAGGTTTACCTTCCAACAGTACAATGAGTCTAAGCACACAGCTAAAATAACGAAGGAGTGGCTTCACAACAATTCCGTGACTGTTCTTGAATGGCCCAGCCAGAACCCTGACTTAAACCCAATTGAGCATCTCTGGAGAGACCTAAAAATGGCCGTCCACCAACGTTTACCATCCAACCTGACAGAACTGGAGAGGATCTGCAAGGAGGAATGGCAGAGGATCCCCAAATCCAGGTGTGAAAAACTTGTTGCATCTTTCCCAAAAAGACTCATGGCTATATTAGATCAAAAGGGTGCTTCTACTAAATACTGAGCAAAGGTTCTGAATACTTAGGACCATGTGATATTTCAGTTTTTCTTTTTTAATAAATCTGCAAAAATGTCAACAATTCTGTGTTTTTCTGTCAATATGGGGTGCTGTGTGTACATTAATGAGGAAAACAATGAACTTAAATGATTTTAGCAAATGGCTGCAATATAAGAGTGAAAAATTTAAGGGGGTCTGAATACTTTCCGTCCCCACTGTAGATTTCTGCCATTTCTAAATAGGTAAGGACATCCTGCATGTATAAACCACAGGCAAATGTAAAAACTAAAATCAAAGTGCAATAATCCAGAATAGGGATGAAAGAAATGATTTCACTATTAAATTACCAATTTGAGCATAAGAAGAAAAAAATAGCAATTTTTTCTGAAGACTTGCATTGTCGCCTATATTGTGTGAACTGTTTTTTTATTTTTTCTGTAATCTCACAGAAGTCTATAAATGAAGAATTTAAAAAATAAAAAAAATAGCCAACCAAAGATTTTCAGTTTTTGCTCATTGAGCTTCTTAGGCATTTTTTTTTAAATCTGCTTTTTTTTTTTTTTACATTCAGAGTTTTATTTATGTAGTTCTTTTATTTATTTACGTATGTAGTATGTATTTATTTATTTAGGGAAGGAGGAGTCTATTTAGTTTTTTTTTGTCTATTCCCTTTTATTTTTATTAATTATTTAAGTCACTTATTTATGTAACTAAGACCCGAATGTGTGACCTGTGAACAGTGACCACCAATCCTACCTATGCCCCACAGAAAATAAATTAAATTAAAATTTAAACAATGGTTAAATTAAGTGCTGTCACATAAAACTTTGCACAATATTAATAGATTAATAGAGTATTTACCTGCTATTTTTTTTTTTTGTGTGTCTGTATGTGGTCATTACTTGTGTATTTTTGAGTAGTATGAGGCTTTAAGGATGTGATTTCACTATAAAATTACCAACTGCAGCATCGAAAACTAAAGAGAAGTCTCTCAGCATCACTCCCAGAGTTGCCTAATGTAAATGCTCACACAAAAAATACATTTATTCCATGTCTCAAATATTTGTACAACAAATAGACAAAGGGTCTTACATTAGCCTTTTTAATTTAAAACAGACAATGAGAAAAAAAAAAGAAAATTTAAAGTGACTGTATCCAAATACAAAAACAAAAATGCCAAAAAACAAAACAAAACCAAAGCCAAAAAAAAAACAGGAAAGAAAAAAATAATAGAAAAGATAACACCCCATAACACTTAAAAAAAAAAACAAAAACAAATCCTCTAACTTAATAAATAAATAGGTCTTCTTCATGCAATATTTGCTTAGGCAGCTCAATGAGTGAAGAAAAAAATAAAACAAATATAGAAAAATAAAAAAACTTGAAAAAGAAAAGTATAATTGGCACACCTCAGCATGTTAATTCACTTCAGCTTTTTTAATGTTGTCATCTAATTTAATTTTGTTTGAATGTTCAGGGTGATCACATCCATACTAATGTTGGTAATGATGAGGTGTGAAATTTTTATTTCACTTTTTTCTTCTTACTGTCTGTTTTTTTTTTGGTACCACCAATAACCTTCCTAGAGCGTATCTGAACCAAAAAACAGAATTTTAATATTTTGCAGCTTACCAGACCTTAGATGAAGTGGCCACGTTCGTGTTAATTTCCTAAACTCATTTTTCCTTTACCTGGTGATTCCACCATTATGTCATTAACTGTCCTAGGGTGACAAGGCTCATTCATTCTGCTGAATCAGGACAACAGAAATAAGACAAGACTCCCCCCCCCCCGTCCTCTTGTACATAACGTAGAAGTGTGAAGTTCTGTAGTCCTCACACCGATATGAACCCAATTGCAGCTGTGAATCTCCAGTCAGGCTACCCTGGTCCTATCCACTAATGGGTGCAGGTTGAAAACGAGTCCCTCCTAACCAGGGCTTTTTTTCTCAGAGAAAAGGTGCAGGAACTCTCCCTCCCCGGCCAATTTCCTGCCCTCAACCACACCCAAACCTGCCCCCAACCACACCTTCCTTAGGGTAGAGAAGTACAGCGGCAAATAATGATAATAAGTCGAAATCCCCCTCTCCCAGTTTTCCTCTCTGCACAAATCTCCCCCTTTCCCACCTCTCTTCTCTGCACAAATCTCCCTCTTTCCTACCTCTCCTCTCTGCACAAATCTCCCCCTTTCCCAGCTCTCCTCTCTGCACAAATCTCCCCCTTCCCCACCTCTCCTCTCTGCACAAATCTCCCCCTTTCCCACCTCTCCTCTCTGCACAAATCTCCCCCTTTCCCAGCTCTCCTCTCTGCACAAATCTCCCCCTTTCCCAGCTCTCCTCTCTGCACAAATCTCCCCCTTTCCCGCCTCTCCTCTCTGCACAAATCTCCACCTTTCCCACCTCTCCTCTCTGCACAAATCTCCCTCTTTCCCAGCTCTCCTCTCTGCACAAATCTCCCCCTTTCCCACCTCTCCTCTCTGCACAAATCTCCCCCTTTCCCAGCTCTCCTCTCTGCACAAATCTCCCCCTTTCCCACCTCTCCTCTCTGCACAAATCTCCCTCTTTCCCACCGCTCCTCTCTGCACAAATCTCCCCCTTTTCCAGTTCTCCTCTCTGCACAAATCTCCCCCTTTCCCAGCTCTCCTCTCTGCACAAATCTCCCCCTTTCCCAGCTCCCCTCTCTGCACAATTCTCCCCGTTTCCTACCTCTCCTCCTCTCTGCACAAATCTCCCCCTTTCCCAGCTCTCCTCTCTGCACAAATCTCCCCCTTTTCCAGCTCTCCTCTCTGCACAAATCTCCCCCTTTTCCCAGTTCTCTCTGCACAAATCTCCCCCATCCTTCTCTCCTCTCTGCACAAATCTCCCCCTTTCCCAGTTCTCTCTGCACAAATCTCCCCCATCCTGCTCTCCTCTCTGCACAAACCTCCCCCTTTCCCAGTTCTCTCTGCACAAAGCTCCCCCATCCTGCTCTCCTCTCTGCTGAAATCCCCCCCCCCAGCTCTCCTCTCTGCTAACATTTTCTCCCAGCTCTCTTCATTGCACAGATCCCCCCTTCCCAGTTCTCCTCTGTACAAATTCCCCAAAACCTAAATTTCACCGTTCTCTCTGTCCATGTTCACTCTCAAAAAAAAGCTCTTCCCCTCCCCCCTTTCACAGCTCCCTTACCTCTTCTGGAAAGCAGCCAGTGCTGTATGATATGCGTGGGCTCTTTTTCTTTCAAACTCGTCACAGTAAAGTGACGATCGGAAAGCTCCGCCCATCGGAACTGTCAGAGTAGCGGCGACGGCAGGCAGGGATGTACACTGCCTGGATGGCCACAAGCAGGTGCAGTGCTGTGACCTGACCCGATCGAGGGCAGGACTCACATGGGCTAGCACAGAGAAGCCGGTAGAGGAAGTAAGTTGTGTAGAAAACTCTACCAGCTATTGTGTTACATGACAAGACGGAGCAGAGAGGGCTGCCATAGGTCCCGGTACGGCGTTCCGCCGCGTTCCGGCAGAAAAAAAGCCCTGCTCCTAACTCTTAGAGCACACGGTAGAAGCATAGAAAACTTTCAGGTAACTCATACACAATTTCTACTGACTGGAGTTTGGAGTCTTTCTGCCAGGATCTGGGAAAGATACCTTTTGAAGATACATGGTTTTTCATGCCTGAGGGTCACTTTGTGGCCACTACTATCTGGTGAGCGCTTTGTTAAACCACTTCGGGTGAAGCACGAATAAGAATGCATGTGCACTTTATTAAGTGGTGATTGGATCCACTAAGAAGAATTTTGTGTGTTTTCTTCAAATTATTCAGGACATTTGATTTGATGCACTGGATTCACTTTATTGTAAACGTAGCACATTTATTGTTCATGCACTATAGCACCTTTCTTGTATAATCTATAGGTTCACATCTTAATATATTGCACATATGATGCGCCCTGTATTGTTTTGTCATACCTCCAATGTGTTTCGTCCTGCCCGGGGGCGGGACAAAACGCGTTGGATGGGGCCTAGATAGAGTGATGAAGCTTGCACACACCCCTGTTACTTCTGGTCCCCCCACCCCTTCTGCATGCCCTGGAAGGACCTGGGACCAGCACGGTGGGTGCTGCTTGGTAGAGGTTGGGCGATCAGCAAACGTTAATCTGATCTCTCCTTCCCATCGCTGACCCGGGAGCTACATTAAAACGTCTCTCTCGCGTGCTGACGTCAATTTCCCCACCCAGTATGGCCAGGGAAGAAGATAATTGAGCACTGTCTCTACACTTTTAGCTTCATTGAAGAACAGGTGAGACATCAAGGGTCTTTTAGACCTCTGATCAGTGGTGACTGGTTCATAAGGGGAGCAGGGGCATCGCTCCCCCCCAAGGTTTTGACCAATAGGAAAGCGATTCATAGAACAGTTTATTTTTAAATAAATGATAATATGACTAATATTTTTTAACATCTCAAAGTAAAAAAATGTTAGTCATATTATAATTTATTTAAAAATAAATTGTTCTATGTGTGTGCAGTGCGCTGCGGGGCGCCGGACTAATACAAGACTATTAGGCCCTTCAATGTTTAACAAGCACGTGATTGGAGCCTGAGGCTCTAATTGGCTTGTTTAACATTGTGCTCAGGGCGCAACTCAATATTGAACCCTACGGACTAAGACTGGGATGCCTCCCTTTCATGTGCGTGTAAAGGCAGGTGCCCCAATACTTTTGGTAATATAGTGTGGATATAGATTATATATATATATATATATATATATATATATATATATATATATATATTTTTTTTTTTTTTTTTTTTTGGTGTGAATATGCCTTTTTTCCTTTCAATTCTTGTCCTGGAAATGCAGGAGGAAGTGGGAGGACATATCTCCACACTAGAAAATTTCCCTTTGAGACATTTGTCACTGGAACAAGTATCCTCAAAGAAAAAAAAATATAGATACATGCATTCTCCCAGTTCTATCTAACTTATAATGATACATGCGATTATCTGTCTTAAAAAGTTGCATTGCAATTAATAATCACATAATCCTCACTTAGTTGACTTTCTCCTTTATATTTCCTTCTTCTTTTCTTTTCTTTCATTTCTCTTTCCCCTCTTCTTTCCTCTCTTCCTCTTTTCTTGCTGGATTCTTTATCTTTATTAATTCAGTCATGTACTAAGCTATCCTGTTATACTCTTTTAATTTATTTTGCTGTAATTGTATTGATATGTGTTCAATACTATATGCTCAAAGAAAGCGCCTCTGAATAGTGGAAGAGAAGTTAAGGCCCATACACACACAATCGGACTTTTTGACAACAAACATGCAAATTAGCTGTTTTAAGGCAACATCCGACCGGACAAACTTTTTCGGTTTTAGTAACATTTGACAAATGTTGGCTGTACGAACAGACAAACTTGGCGGCAACAAAAGTCCTACGTGGGCTAGTCCGATCATGTGTACACAAAACCATCGGACTTTAGTCCAAAGTACAAACAGGCATGCTCAGAGCTAATGCAAAAGATCAGACAACAATACAGAAGTTGACCAAATGGTGGCGCCAGAGAATTAAATGTCCTCTTTTGAAGTGTCGTCACTACGTTCGTGTTATTGCCTAAAAAGTCCTTCCATGTGTATGCAATATAAGTTCACGGCCAACGCCCTTTGGACAGAAATCCACGGAAAAGTTTGTTCAAAGTCCGATCCTGTGTACGAGGCTTAAGAGTGTGATGCTAAACATGGGAGGTGACATTTAGTGGGAGTTTTCTATATAGCAACCCCCAATTGAATGTGGGATGTGCCAATTGCGCTATAAATGGAAGCACAATCTATGCCCCTCCTATTCCTGATAAAACCAGTGTATCTGGTGAAACATGTTGGAACTTGCATCACGACAGAGACGCTCCGTGCATAACGGATGATGTACCACATCACGCTTGCACATACACAGTCGATTGATTGAAGCTAACGGCAACCATTTTGGCTGAGGTGAGCGGACGGTGGCCCAGAGGACTCCACAGCGGTACACAGCAGTACGGAGCTGAAGGAAATTACTTGCTGGAGCCCCACGGACCCCGCTCTGAAACAAAACATACAAGACAGCACTGGAGAATGACAATACATCCATCTGGACTGTAACCATATGGTTCCACACATGGTCGGGTGAGCAGACCTTTGGTTCTCCAATTGCTTGGTTTACTTTGCCCCTGGTATTTTGCTATACCTCAGCCTGTGTTAGCCTGCTTCACTATAGTATCATCTTGCTACTGTTATCCAATGATGGAACTTCAGTGAAAGTATCTAATTCAATCCGGGATTATTGTATACTTGTACCTCTGGATTAGCCACAAATTGTGAATCCTTTCCACCTCTCTAAACAGGGCAGCTTTACCTAGCTAACTTCAATCAATACTGTTCCTGTGGGACTAGCAATTTGACTCAACTATTAATCCTCTAACCAAAGATATCCCCCTGAAGGAGATTTACCTAATTAAACTTAGTAACAGGATGGACTTTTTCTCCTATGGTGCATATCACCGGGATTTCTAGTCTAGTCCAACAAATGCTATTCACTTTAATTAACTACTGCTTGGGTTATAGGTGTGTGTATGCATAGTGAAAGCATGATGCAGCTGCTCTTAAACAGACAACATTGTCTAATTTTAACATGATCTTGGTGTTGGTGATGGGTACCTGGTCTTGGCATCTTTTTGTACTAAACAAATTCTTTTAATACATGTATTCCCCTATTAAGCAGCTTGGTCGTCCTGTGTCTCTTCTCAGTGGGATCCTTTCCCCTGTAATCCTTCTTTTTACAGCTATTGTATTTAGGCACGGAGACCACACCATATACTGGTGAGTCTGCAATTTTTAGGGACACCACACGGGAATTTTTGATCATCACCCAGTGTTGTGATAACAAATAGTGAGTGCTGATCTTCAAAAATCGTTATTTTTATCCTTAAAGATCTACCCTTGCCTCTTATTCTGGAGACAACTGTAAAATTTTTGATTTCCCATTACCTTTGATCTTGGTGACAATGGTCCTGAGTGTAGTCCACCTAGTAAAACACTTCCTCCCCTTTTTAGTGAACTTCATTAGACAATTCTGCCAAGCACAATACAGAGAAAACATATTGGGCCAAAGGCAAACATGCACTGAGGCCCCCTTCATTCTTATGGGTGGGCTGCACTCTTGAGCGCTGAAGGCCACTCTGAGTATGGATCAGTAGTCAGGCTTGGAGACCAGTAGCTATAGCAGTAGAGAGGCTCCTCGGACCAGTAGAATAAGTAAACAAGCAGGTCACCCTGGCACATGACTCTAGCTCACCCAAGGTGCAGAGTCTAAGCACTAACCAGTATTCACCAGAGCTCCTGATGGTGGAGGTGGGTTTTGCTGCGTATTAGTAACAGGTCAAGGTCTTCAGGATCGCCCCACCAGGAGGTGAGCAAGCCGGGGTCCAGTAGCAGATATAGCAGGTTGAGACCAAGCAGAAGCATAGTCAGTAAACTAGCCAACGTTTGGTAACAGTTGGTAGCAGGTTGAGATCAAGTGGAAGTGTAGTCGAGGAACAAGCCAAAGGTGGTAGTGGAGATAAGGACCACTGCAGAGAGCAAAGAAGCAAGATATAGGCTGGAAAGAGCACAATACTCTGTCAAACAGGAAGTGCAGACATTTCTTAAATCAAGAAGTTCATGGGAAGAGCAAAGAGTTCAAGGTTCACCAGAAACAAGAGACAAGACATGAAAGTCTAAAGCAGTGGTCATCAAACCTGCCCTCAGGGCCCACTAACAGGCCAGGGTTTATGTATTACCTTGGGGAGATGCAGACTAGAATACTGCAATCACTGAGCAGCAAATGATATGATAGAGAGGAGAGGCAAGCAGAGAAGCAGAGGAGAGGCAAGGAGGATATAAGTCAATGGTGCGGAGGAGAGGCAAGGAGGGGAAGATAAGAAAATGGAGCAGAGGAGAGACAATGAGGGGAAAATACAAAAGTAACAAAAGTAGAGCGGAGGAGAGGCAAAATGGGGAGGAAAAAAACGGTGCAGAGGAAGGGCAAGGGGGAAAAATAAGAAAGTGGACCAAGAAAGAGGCAAGGAGTGGAGAATAAGAAAAATAAGCAGATGAGAATCAAGAGGGGAGGGTAAGCAAAAAGGAGAAAAGATGCAAGGAGGGAAAGTAATGAGAAGCAAGAAGAGGAAGATAAGAAAATAGAGCAAAGGAGTGATAAGAAGGGGGAGGATGAAAAATGAAGCACAGGAGAGACAAAGTGAGAAGATAATAAATTGGAACAAGGGAGAGGCAAGGAGGGTAGAAAAGTAAAATAGAGCAAAGGATAGAGGCAAGGAGGTTAGGATATGAAAGGGAGCAAGGAAGAGGCACTGAGGGGAGAATAAGGGAATGGAGCAAAGGAGAGACAAGGAGGGGAGAATAAAAAAATGGAGCAGAGGAGAGGCAAGCAGGGGAGGGTAAGAAAAAAGAGGAAATGAGATGCAAGAAGGTAAAGTAATGATAGACAAGGAAATAAAGATAAGAAAATGGAGCAGAGGAGAGGAAACATGGGGAGGATAAAAAAAGGGAGAGGAGAAGCAGAGAGAGAGAGAGAGAGAGAGAGAGAGAGAGAGAGAGAGAGAGGGGGGGAGGGGAGCGAGAGAGAGGGGGGAGAGAGAGGGGGAGAGAGAGAGAGAAAGAGAGAGAGGGGCAGAGGGGGGAGAGAGAGGGGGAGGGAGAAAAAGAGAGAGAGAGAGAGGAGGGGGAGGGGGAGAGAGGGGAAGAGGGGAGAGAGGGGGAGGTAGAGAGAGAAAGAGAGGGGGGGAGATGGAAGGGGAGAGAGAGAAAGAGGGGGAGAGAGGGGGAGAGGGAGGGGGAGAGAGAGAGGGGGAAGAGGGGAGAGAGAGGGGGAGAGGGAGAGAGAGGGGAGAGAGAGGGGGAGGGAGAAAGAGAGAGAGAGAGGGGGAAGGGAGAGGGGGAGAGAGAGGGGGGAGAGAGAAAGACAGAGGGGGAGAGAGAGAGAGCATGGGGGGGAGAGAGAGGGAGAGAGAGAGGGGGAGAGAGCATGGCAGGGGGGAGAGAGAGAGAGTTTAGACTAAGAAAGAAGGGTTTTTTTTTTTCCCGAATAACAAAATAATAGAGAACACCTTACGGTTTTAGACAGAACTTTTACTTCTAAATCTTATAGGGTTGACGGTTTACTATTATGCCCAGCAGCCACCATTGTTCCTACTCACGTTTTTAGCACATTATTCCTGTTACAGTGACAGGTTCACTTTAATTGACTTGCTCAGTTTCTTTACCCTTTTCTAAATGAGTTGATGCATAATTCACCAATGTGAATATTATCACACCTTTTCCTGACTTTCTTTTGTATAATTGGATTTCAGATTGCTTGATGAGGATAAAAAAAAGACTTTTTTTTATCACATGCTTGAGTTTTATAAATTCAAACTGGGAAGAAAAATAGAGTCACGTGATATATTCACACGTATATGTAAAACATATAACCTACTTTCCTCAAATATTTCTTTTTCCTTCTAACATTTGGCTGGATCCCATTTTCACAGCCTCCGACAATCCAGCCTGCGCACTGTCTGATTACCTCTCCCCCGCTAATTAGGCTTGGTTTTATTCCAGTTATGCAGATGAGGCTTCTACCTGTAAAATTATACTGATCGCTATTAAAAATAAAAGTTTCTTTCATGGACAATGACATACTTTAGGGCTGTTACATAAAAAGCTGCACAGTTACAGCTAGCACCTTGCTGACAGGCAATACATAAGGTGGAATTAAGTATCTAAAATAAGGTTATTCCTGTGCACTAATTTGTCTTGAGGAATAAGAAAATAATAAGAAAAAAATAAAACTTTTCAGATACATTAATTGCTACTGAAGGAATCTTCTGAATGGCTTTGAGTCTCAGCATCTGAACATTTAGGACAGTGTGTTCCCTGATTCCTGCACCGCCCTCCTCTCTGAGCCCACCGCACTCTCACCTGCACTTAAAGTGGAACTAGACTTATGGGTGCATGGGCGCCACCCCCCATCCATGCACCCGGCCCCTTTCAGGACACCGGACGCATGGATTTCTATGGCGGGGGTGGGAAGGGGGTGGTGCTTTTTGAAGCAGCTGATTGGAGCCAAAGGCTTTAATAGGCTTCAAAATAGGGTGGGCTCGGGGGCGCAGAGAGTGCGCCCTGATCCCACCCAATTGTGTGGCAATAGCTAATTAATTTTCGCTATTTTCACACTAACCTTCCTCCCCGCCAATGAGGAGGCAGGGCGTCAGACCTGTTTCCTGATTGGCCAAAGCGCCTGGCCACCCTATTGGATGCCTGGTGCTTAGAAAGAGGAGCGGAGGAAACACACGCTGGAGCGGAGGTCACTGCTGCTCTGGTGCACTTGGAGGAGCTGCTGCCTGGCGGTAAGTGCCAGCCATGGGGTCTGTCAGAGCTGCGTGCAGGGGGTTGGGGGTGCTGCCAGAGCCGCGAGCCCCGTGAGTGGGGGGGAGTCGGTGGGCACAAGTGGCTGCATATACTGGGTATAAGTGCTGCATTTGGTGGGCACAAGTGGCTTCATTTGATGGGCACAAGTGGCTGCATATGATGGGCACAAATGGCTGCGTATGATGGACACAAGTGGCTGCATATACTGGACAGAAGTCCTGCATTTGAAGCGCACAAGTGGCTGCATTTGATGGGAACAAGTGGCTGCATATGATGGGCACAAGTGGCTGAATTTGATGGGCACAATGGCTGCATATGATGGGCACAAGTGGCTGCATATGATGGGCACAAGTGGCTGCATATACTGGGCACAAGTGGCTGCATACACTGGGCATAAGTGGCTGCATTTGATGGGCACAAGTGGCTGCATTTGATGGGCACAAGTGGCTGCATATGATGGGCACAAGTGGCTGAATTTGATGGGCACAAGTGGCTGCATATACTGGGCACAAGTGGCTGCATATACTGGACACAAGTCGCTGCATTTGAAGCGCACAAGTGGCTGCATTTGATGGGCACAAGTAGCTGCATATGATAAGCACAAGTGGCTGAATTTGATGGGCACAATGGCTGCATATGAGGGGCACAAGTGGCTGCATATGATGGGCACAAGTGGCTGCATTTGATGGGCACAGTGGCTGCATTTGATGGGCACAGTGGCTGCAATTGATGGGCACAAAGGCTGCATTTGATAGGCACAGTGAGGCTGCAATTGATGGGGGGGGGTTCAGTATTTTTCAGTTTGTTTGCGCCCCCCCAAAAATTTTGAGCACCAGCCGCCACTGCTCCATTGCCATTTTTTTCCCTTCATCTGGAGGAGGAGGGCGGTTCAGCTGGCTGATTGTAGAGATGACCTAGGACCACAAAACATCCCCGATCATCTCTATGGTCTAAGAAACCGGAAGCAGAGAGTATTTTGTCACTTCCAGTTTTGGGCTAAAGTAAACGGCCTATGAAAGCATGTGATCAAACCGATCTTGGTTTGATCAGATGCTTTTAAGGGCAGAAGTGAGATCTTGGGTCTAATTGACCCCAGATGGCTCAAAAAAGAGGGCCTATCATGGCCCTTGCTATTACATGTTGTTCATCCCTTGTGATAGCTATAAAAGTGATCAAAATAAATAATATAAATAAATAGTGTAAAAAAAGAAATAAGATAAATATCTAAAAAAAATGTAAAATGCCCCTGTCCCTCCAGCGCTCGTGTGCAAAGGCAAACAAATACGTAGGTCATGCATGCATATGTAAACAGTGTTCACACCACATACAGTGTCATGAAAAAGTATTCATATGCCTTGAAATTTCCCACATTTTGTCATGTTACAACCAAAAACGTAAATGTATTTTATTGGGATTTTATGTGATAGACCAACACAAAGTGGCACATAATTGTGAAATGGAAGGAAAATGATACATGGTTTTTGCAAACTTTTTACAAATAAATATGTGAAAAGTGTGGCGTACATTTGTATTCAGCCCCCTTTACTCCGATACCCCTAACTAAAATCTAGTGGAACCAACTGCCTTCAGAAGTCACCTAATTAGCAAATAGAGTCTATCTGTGTGTAATTTAATCTCAGTATAAATACAGCTGTTCTGTGAAGCCCTCAAAGGTTTTTCAGAGAACCTTAGTGAACAAATAACATCATGAAGGCCAAGGAACACACCAGACAGGTCAGGGATAAAGTTGTGGGGAAGTGTAAAGCAGGGTTAGGTTATAAAAATATATCCCAAGCTTTGAACATCTCACGGAGCTCTGTTCAATCCTTCATCCAAAAATGGAAAGAGTATGGCACAACTGCAAACCTACCAAGACATGGTCGTCCACCTAAACTGACAGGCCGGGCAAGGAGAGAATTAATCAGAGAAGCAACCAAGAGGTCCATGGTAACTCTGGAGGAGCTGCAGAGATCCACAGCTCAGGTGGGAGAATCTGTCCACAGGACAACTATTAGTCGTGCTCTCCACAAATCTGACCTCAATGGGGGAGTGGCAAGAAGAAAGGCATTGTTGAAAGAAAGTCATAAGAAGTCTTGTTTTCAGTTTGCAAGAAGCCATGCGGGGGACACAGCAAACACATGGAAGAAGGTGCTCTGGTCAGATGAGACCAAAGTTGAACTTTTTGGCCTAAAAGCAAAACGCTATGTGTGGTGGAAAATGAACACTGCACATCACCCTGAACACACGAGCCCCACCGTGAAACATGGTGGTGGCAGCATCATGTGGTGGGGATGCTTTTCTTCAGCAGGGACAGGAAAGCCGGTCAGAGTTGATGGGAAGATGGATGGAGCCAAATACAGGACAATCTTAGAAGAAAACCTATTAGCGTCTCCAAAAGACTTGAGACTGGGGCAGAACACCTTCCAGCAGGACAACGACCCTAAACATACAGCCAGAGCTACAATGGAATGGTTTGGATCAAAGCATATTCCGCCAGCAAAAGTCCGATGAGAGCTTTTGGTCCGCAAATACGACCGTGTGTATGCTCCATCTGACTTTTTCTGGCGGAATTCCAGCCAGCAAAAGATTGAGAGCATGTTCTCAATTTTTCGGTCGGAAAAAGTTCCGATCTGAAATTCCGATCGTCTGTACCAATTCCAATGCGCAAGATCCCTACGCATGCTCAGAAACAATGCGACGCATGCTGGGAAGCATTGAACTTCATTTTCTCGGCACGTTGTAGTGTTGTATGCCACTGCGTTCTTGACAGTCGAAAGTTCAGCAAACTTTTGTGTGACCGTGTGTATGCAAGCCAAGCTTGAGCGGAATTCCGTCGGAAAAAATTTTAATCTTGGAAATTCCGCTCATGTGCACGCGGCATAAGGCTCCATGCATACTGGATGCTGTTATAATGCTATAAAAACGTCAGTAGCTTTGCAGTGAGTTTTTAACGTTTTTGCAATAGCGCTTTTTAGTGTTTTTCAGCGTTAGCGTTTCTTAGCTTTTTTATTCTTTCAATGGATCGAAAACGCTAAAAAACGCTGGTGAGCCACGTTTTTGAGCGTTTATTGACGTTAATCAATGTTTATCGGCATTCAGCGTTTTTTAGCGTTTTTTTAGGTCAAAAAACGACACTTTAAACGCGATTTTTGGGCGTTCAGAGAAAAGCCCATAAACTCCACTGCTCATTAAAGTTGATAAATGTCCATGTGTGCATGGACACATAGGCTAACATAGAGTGGAGTTTTAGTGCGTTTTTTTTTTTTTTTTTTTATTTAAGGGAATTTTTTTTTTTTTTTTAAATCAATGGATCAAAAATGTTAAAAACGCTGGTGAGAGACGCTTTTAAGCGTTTATCAGCATTAGAGCGTTTTTACACCTGAAAAAAGTCTCTCAGAACCCACTAGTTTTGGGGTTTTTTTACTGCTCAAAAACGTTACTGCCCAAAACTGCTGATAACAGCCTATGTGTGCATGGACACATAGGATAACATGATGGAGAGTTTAATGACTGTAGAAAAAAACGTTTACTGCCAAAAATAGCTGCTGTAAAAACGTCCAAAAACGTCTAGTGTGCATGAGATCTAAAGGTTTATTGTAGAATTTAATACAAACAAAGTTTACATTGGTTTCCATCTTGAACATCATGTAAAGGCACAACAAAGGTGTTGTATGAACAGTAAAATACAGTATATAAAATATACACATTGTTTCTAGAATACATTTTGTGGGCAGGGGAGTAAAATGTGTACTGTCTACTAGTGGGGTGTTTAATGTGCCATGCATCCAAAAGGCGAAGGGAGCGAAGAAGTTTGCGAAAGGAGGTAGACAAAGCATGTGCCCGGTTAGATGCATTGGGGTTAAACAGGGTCTGTCTATCCTTTGATGCAGAGTAAACAGCATTAAAATCCCTGCCTGCTATTGTTAAGGGAGAAGTAAATTCTTCCAAAACCTTCCATGCCTTGTCAGAAAAAAAAATCAAATTAACACAATAAAATATGGGAATGCAAAACATTTATTGACATGCTGGAAGGCTCTGGATAGGGCTGGGTGTCACTGTGGGGGGGGGGGGGGGTTGTGGAGTGGGTTGCAGGACTCATGAAGCAGGCTTGGTGGCCCTGTAGAGGATGAGATTTCTGGAGGAAGTTGGGGGGGCACTATGGGACACTGTTGGAGGCTGGATGCACTGTGGGGGGGGGGGGAGTAGAGGCTCTGCAGCATGCTAGTGGACAATGTGTGAGGCTGAGAACCCTCATGGAGCTCCTGTAGGCTACTATGAGAGGTTGGGGGCACTATGAGAGATGGGAGACACAGTGGGACACTGTTGGAAGTTGGGGGTACTATAGAGGGCTGGAGGCTCTGCTGCATGCTAGTGGACACTGTGGGAGGCTGAGAGCCTGCATGGAGCTTCTGTGGGCTACTATGGTAAGTTGGGGGCAATATGGGAGATGGGAGGCACTGTGGGACACTGTTGGAAGTTGGGGGTACTATAGAGGGCTAGAGGCTCTGCTGCATGCTAGTGGACACTGTGGGAGGCTGAGAGCCTGCATGGAGCTTCTGTGGGCTACTATGGGAGGTTGGGGGCCCTATGGGAGATGGGAGGTACTGTGGGACACTGTTGGAACTTGGGGGCACTATGGAGGACTGAAGGCTCTGCTGCATGCTCATGGACACTGTGGGAGGCCTAGAACCCTCATGGAGCTCCTCTAGGCCACTATGAGAGGCACAGTGGGACAATGTTGGAAGTTGGGGGTACTATAGAGGTGTGTAGATTCTGCAGCAGACTGAGGGGCTCTGTGGGACACTATTGGCAGTTGGGGGCACTATGAAGGACTGGAGGCTCTGCAGCAGGCTGTGGGCAATGTGTGAGGCTGAGAACCCTCATGGAGCTCCTGTAGGCTACTATGAGAGGTTGGGGGCACTATGAGAGATGGGAGACACAGTGGGATACTGTTGGAAGTTGGGGGTACTATAGCGGGCTGGAGGCTCTGCTGCATGCTAGTGGACACTGTGGGAGGCTGAGAGCCTGCATGGAGCTCCTGTGGGCTACTATGGTAAGTTGGGGGCAATATGGGAGATGGGAGGCACTGTGGGACACTGTTGGAAGTTGGGGGTACTATAGAGGGCTAGAGGCTCTGCTGCATGCTAGTGGACACTGTGGGAGGCTGAGAGCCTGCATGGAGCTTCTGTGGGCTACTATGGGAGGTTGGGGGCCCTATGGGAGATGGGAGGTACTGTGGGACACTGTTGGAACTTGGGGGCACTATGGAGGGCTGGAGGCTCTGCTGCATGCTCATGGACACTGTGGGAGGCCTAGAACCCTCATGGAGCTCCTCTAGGCCACTATGAGAGGCACAGTGGGACACCGTTGGAAGTTGGGGGTACTATAGAGGTGTGGAGATTCTGCAGCAGACTGAGGGGCTCTGTGGGACACTATTGGCAGTTGGGGGCACTATGGAGGACTGGAGGCTCTGCAGCAGGCTGTGGGGCACGGTGGGAGTGAGGGTATACAGGGAGCCCCTGTGGGCCACTGTGGTATTTTTTGGGCACGATGGGAGCTGGGCGGCACTGTGGGACACTGTTGGAAGTTGGGGGCACGATGGAGGGCTGGAGGTTCTGTAGCAGACTAAGGGGTATGTGGGACACTGTTGGAGGTTGGGGTCACTATGGAGGACTGTAGGCTCTTCTTCAGGTTGGGAGGCACTGAGGGAGGCAGGGAGCCCCCATGGGCCACTATGGGAGGTTGAGGAGCACTATGGAATTTGGGAGTCACTTTAGGAGGTTAAAGTGAACAGCCTCAGATGATACACAAAGAGGAAACAAATCTCCCTACATACGTTTTACATGTATATCTGCTGTCTTCAGCTTTATATACTGTTTAGAAAGTTCAGATTGTGTTGAGATTTTCTGTTCCTGTTGAACACTGCAGTGAAGCCTGGGCATACAGCCAAGACAGCTGATTGGAGGAAAGGCACACACCCCCTCTTCTCATAGGTAGAGACTTTCAGGGCTGATTGTTGAATGGGTCAGGGCTCTGTTAATCCATTTATAGCATCCTCCCCAACACAAAACGCCAACTGCTTTTATCATATGTGATGGAGAACTTGTCACAAGTTATCAGGCTGATAACAGAAGAACGGGGCAGGAGATAGCTACGGGACATAGTGTTTTGAAGAGAGATAACTCAACACTGCAGATATACAGTGGGGACAAAAAGTATTCAGACCCTCTTAAATTTTTCACTCTTTGTTATATTGCAGCTATTTGTTAAAATAATTTAAGTTCATTTTTTTTCCTCATTAATGTACACACAGCACCCTATATTGACAGAAAAACACAGAATTGTTTAAATTTTTGCAGATTTATTAAAAAAGAAAAATGGAAATATCGCATGGTCCTAAGTATTCAGACCCTTTGCTGTGACACTCATATATTTAACTCAGATGCTGTCCATTTCTTCTGATCATCCTTGAGATGGTTCTACATCTTCATTTGAGTCCAGCTGTGTTTGATTATACTGATTGGACTTGATTAGGAAAGCCACACACCTGTCTATATAAGACCTTACAGCTCACAGTGCATGTCAGAGCAAATGAGAATCATGAGGTCAAAGGAACTGCCTGAAGAGCTCAGAGACAGAATTGTGGCAAGGCACAGATCTGGCCAAGGTTACAAAAAAATTTCTGCTGCACTTAAGGTTCCTAAGAGCACAGTGGCCTCCATAATCCTTAAATGGAAGACGTTTGGGATGATGGGGGTGGGGGTGTTTTTCAGCTGCAGGGACAGGACGACTGGTTGCAATAGAGGGAAAGATAAATGCGGCCAAGTACAGGGATATCCTGGACAAAAACCTTCTCCAGAGTGCTCAGGACCTCAGACTGGGCCGAAGGTTTACCTTCCAACAAGACAATGACCCTAAGCACACAGCTAAAATAACAAAGGAGTGGCTTCACAACAACTCCGTGACTGTTCTTGAATGGCCCAGCTAGAGCCCTGACTTAAACCCAATTGAGCATCTCTGGAGAGACCTAAAAATGGCCGTCCACCAATGTTTACCATCCAACCTGACAGAACTGGGGAGGATCTGCAAGGAGGAATGACAGAGGATGCCCAAATCCAGGTGTGAAAAACTTGTTGCATCTTTCCCAAAAAGTCTCATGGCTGTATTAGATCAAAAGGGTGCTTCTACTAAATACTGAGCAAAGGGTCTGAATACTTAGGACCATGTAATATTTCAGTTTTTCTTTTTTTAATAAATCTGCAAAAATGTCAACAATTCTGTGTTTTTCTGTCAATATGGGGTGCTGTGTGTACATTAATGAGGAAAAAAAATGATTTTAGCAAATGGCTGCAATATAACAAAGAGTGAAAAATTTAAGGGGGTCTGAATACTTTCAGTCCCCACTGTATGTGCCCAGCTCGAATTTCATGAATCAGGTTTACATCCACTTTAAGAGACCTGAAGTTGGCTGGAAACCTTGGAGATGGGAGGCCAAGGCCCGGCAGTGGGCCCACGGTCTGGTGGTTGAGAACCACTGTTCATGTTGTAGTGTCCTATTTACACCTGAAACAGACATTGCTATATACAGAATAGCGGAATATCTATCTGTAGCAATAACTCTCGGTGGAGCTGCTGGATTAAAGCGGGCTGTTACCATCACCTTCGTTACCTCTATTTCACCAGAACCGGGTCTAGGGTCCCGTTGAGTTTAATACCAGACAGTGTAGGCACCGGACACTTGAGTATCTTTTCCAATGCTTTAATAAACGTAAATTGAGGGAAGTAACAGGAAAGCGGTAGAAGGAGAGTTGCAGGGAAGTTCAAATACCTTTTCTTAGTGTAGTATTAGGAATTGAAAGTTTATAGATGAATGTACTCTCTTTTTAGAGTTGAATCTTTGCCCGCCTGGATAGGTTTCTCTCACTAACCTAGCAGCCAGTACGCAGCACGAACAAAAGTCTCTGCCACAGACTTGATTGGAACAAAACCCGTACGATCCTCTGCCACAGGATATAATGGTTTACGATGAACAGCAAACACAGCACTAGAACCTTTAAGCCAACCCGGCAGTACTATGCGGTAGGGTTACTTTAGGATGCGTCCTCCAACTGAGTCACCAGGCCCCTCTCCAGACCAGCACTCTGCATGATTCTTCCATGACGGGTCCTCCCCTGGGATCTTCTCAGTTGTCCAGCTTCTTTCCATAGGACAGACAGCTCAGGACCATTCCTTTGCCGCTGTGGTAGGCGCCAGACAGGCTTCTGGGCCCACCCACACGCTGCAGCGACGTGGGCCTCCTGGTCGGAGGACCACGAGGTAGTACTCCTAGCACATACCTGTCAGCCAGGAGGGCCAGCAGGTGGAACGAAACGAACCCTAAATCACGGCGTCTGTCCCATAAATACCCTCTCCCAGAATGCAACTCGGAGGACCACCTCCACTGAGTTATTTCCGGGACAGAGGAGCACTCATACACTTCAACGGGTTTCCTTTCCAACACCAACCCATGGTGACAACGACACCCACAGGCACAGTGTGAAACTACATGCAACTCAGCCAAGCTGGAACAGAGGCAAATCTGACTATGTATGAACAGATAACCCACTAACTTTACCTATAAGCAGTAGATTGAAAATCTACCAGCGCTACATATCCAATTGCTTTACAAGTCAGCTCTAGCTGCCCTAATCTAGAATTCCATCTTTTTCTTTTCCCCATAAATACATGCCCTTGAAATGTTCTATCACGGCAGACTTGAAAAACCCCCTTTAATATAAAGAAAAACGGACAGCAGATTAAGAAATATGGCAATCGATAGCAATGTAATATGCAGCCATCTTTCAGCAGAGAATAGATTGCACAGGACTCTGGAGAAGACGTTCGCTTCCCCCGCAGGTAACTTTTTAACTTAGTTTGACACGATACTTAAAGTGATTTTTATTTCATCATCTCGTATTACTCCGCTATCCAGTGTATAATCTCTCTTTTATGCTGCAATATTGCATTTTTCTGACAGGACTGGAATTAATAGAGGACGATGGCGTCGAAATAAAATAGGGCCTCGGATAGAAAATGTAACTAGTGTATTGTGGAGCTAATAAGGGAGAGATCAAGGGTCTTTTGGCAGTACACCTATCAATCATCATAGTGGAAGTCGGAAGGAAGAAATGAATGGTGTAAAACAGGCTTGCCGAATCAATCAGCGCTCTCAGTAAAAAAACGCTGACATCTGAACAACTAAATAAGGAAAAAAAAAAGCAGGAAATTGTTTAATAGATGTTGTTTGTGAAATCACCAAATGCAACCAACTGAAGTGGATCTTGCAGGAGAAAAATACTAACAAATGAATGACACTGTACATTTGGCGCATTATATTGCAGTATATTATAGTGTATCCATGGAGTGTGTCTGTGTAGTGTGAGTACTCAAATTAAAGTGCACCAAACACCTCTTTACATTGATTAAAGTGCATCTACGTACAGATTTCAACTTCTTCTTTACATTTGCTTATAAGCACCACCCCCTCCCTCCCAATAATGTCTGGGAGGACAACAAGGAGAGGCAGACGTTCCCTTGGCACTGTAAGGCGGCCAGCAACAAATGTGTCCACAGGCAAAGGTGGACGTGGTGGTCAGTCCTCAGGCAGGGCATAATTTTCTCTGTTTAGTGAGTTTGCCCGTGCTATCCAGCCACAGCATGCAGAGGAGGTGGTGGACTGGCTTACTAAACCTTCCTCATCCTCCTCATACTCTGTCACACAAGCAGAGACAAGTGTGCAGTCCCCTGCAGTTGCCAGAGTGGATAAACCTGCCTCCTTGTCCACATCTATTCCTGCCATTGCCCCATAATCAGCCATTGAGGATTCAGCTGAGTTATTTGACCACAGCGTCAGCCACTTGCTCCTTGATGATGCCCAGCCATTACTGGATTCAGATGTTAGTTCCAAAATTGAGGATGACAGGAACATGAGCCTAGAGAGAGGGAGGAACGCTGGTAGACAAATTGGCATTCATGTTCCCAAAGCGGCAGCGTATTGCCAAGTTGTCTCCAGTGGTAATGATGAAGATGGAGGAAATGGAGATGATGATGATGATGATGAGGTCACTGATGCAACTTAGGTGCCAGATAGAGCAGAGGAGGAAACTGAAGGTGAGGTGGCACAACTCCAAGGAGGCCGGCATCAAGAAAGATTAGAGAGCAGCCACTCTATTCCATCACATTCTGCAGCTGTTATCTCCCGGCCCACTCCCCAAAGCTCAGCTGTCTGTTGCTATCTGCAAACTGTGTCTCAGGCACATCAAATGTGGCAAAAACACCAACCATTTGGGTACCACATGCCTAACAAGGCATTTAATGTCCAACCGCTCCCGTTGGCAAGAGCACCTAAAAGACACACAAATGGGGCACAAATCTGTCCCTCCTCCTTACCCACTTCAGTCTGCCCCTGCAATACCAAGTCATTACCTTTCATCAGCCTCCACTGACAGGGATGATGGTAAAGCACAGGGTGTCCCAGGTCCTAGCAGCACATCTGCCAGCAGCACACCACCAGCTGTAGACTGTAGCTGGCAAATTTCTCTGCCCCATCTGTTGCAGTGGAAAAAAAATACAGTCCCTGCCACCCACATGCCCAGTGTCTGAATGCAAGCTTGTCAAAGCTGTTGGCTCTCCAACTTCTGCCTTTCAGCCTAGTGGATTCTGCCCCCTTCCGTGAATTCACACAATGTGCTGTACCACAATGGCAGGTTCCCAGTCGCTACTACTTTTCACGTAAGGCCGTTCCATCTCTCTACCATCACGTGGAAGGGAATGTTCTGGCATTGTTGGGCAAGACAGTTAGCTGTAAAATCCACGTTACTGCTGACACGTGGTCAAGCAAGCATGGGCAGAGACGATATATTTCAGTCACAGCACACTGGGTAACGCTGCTTGCAACTCGAAAGGATGCAGGACAGGGCTCATTGCTGCAGCTTGTTGTGCCCCCACGTCTCCATACAGCTTGTGGTGGTGATGCCAGACCTGTGAGCTCTACCCCTTCCTCCTCCTCCTCCGCCTCCTCCATGCCCTCCTCTGCAGAATTGTCCTATGAACATCAGGTACCCCCTAAGCGTTCAAAGGGCTATTTCCAGAGTCAGGCTAAAAGGTGCCATGCAGTGCTTCAGCTGGTGTGTTTAGGGAACAGGAACCACACTGGAGCAGAGATTCTTGCAGCTCTGCAGGGACAGGCCCAAAGGTGGTTCACACCATGCCAGCTGGAGCCAGGAATGGTGGTGTCCGATAATGGCTCAAACCTCCTCTCCGCCCTTAGACAGGGAAAGTTGACACATGTGCCATGCCTGGCACATGTCCTCAATTTGATGGTGCAACATTTCCTAAGCACATACCCAGGGTTGCAAGATGTACTAAAACAGGCCAGAAGAGTCTGTAGCTATTTCAAGCAGTCATACACAGACAGTTAAATACGATTAATAGTGAGTTAAAACCCAGCTTAATAATAATACACAGTGCATAATACTGCAAACACTTGTAAAGGAATGTCCATAAGCATATGATTGCTGAAAAACTTGAAATGATATCACAAAAATATAATGATAATCCTTCCTCTGTGAACATAGGTGATAAAAATGATATATAAAGTGAAGTGAAGAAAAATTGCAGGCAAAAAAGTCACCACCTCAGTGTGAATTTCCTGCTCACCTCCTGAAAATAAATCCCCCTTGGGCCAGATATCACTTTCAAACTGGGATCTTCCCTAGGATCAACTTACATATTTTCCGTGTCTAGATAGTGATTCAAAGATTTGTCTGTGGTTCTCCAAAGATGATAGGTTCTTCCGAATTAAATTCAATCTCAACAAAGGTAAAAGAACATCATCGAGCAATATTGCTGTATATTCATTAATTTCTACTTAGTACAGAATATTCACTCACGGTGTACTTGATAAAAAACGCATATTAAACGATCAGTATTGCAAGCAGCTCTCCTCCTCACTGCACGTCCAGTATAATGAAACACCGGAGGTGACGTCACTGAATCGCGTTGCAACACAGGTCACTTGACTTTCTCAAGGGAAATGTGACCAGTGACGTAAGGCGCCGTGGGGAGTCGGTGACGTCACCTCCGGTGTTTCGTTATACCTGATGTGCAGTGAGGAGAGCTGCTTGCAATACTGATCGTTCAATATGCATTTTTTTATCAAGTAAAATGTGAGTGTTTGAGTAAAAAATAATGAATATACAGCAATCTTGCGCGATGATGTTCTTTTATCTTTTTCGAGATTGAATTTAATTTGGAAGAACTCATCATCTTTGGAGAACCACAGACAAATCTTTGAATCACTATCTAGACACGGAAAACATTTAAGCTGATCCTAGTGCTGATCCTTATGCGCTGCGTAAACTGTTGGCGCTATATAAATCATGTATAATAATAATAATAATAATAATAATAGTGAGATACCCTGTTTGAAAGTGATATCTGGCCCAAGGGGGTTTTATTTTCGGAAGGTGAGCAGGAAATTCACACTGAGGTGGTGGTGACTTTTTTGTCTGCAATTTTTCTTCACTTCACTTTATATATATTTTTTATCACCTATGTTCACAGAGGAAGGATTATCATTATATTTTTGTGATATCATTTCAAGTTTTTCAGCAATCGTATGCTTATGGACATTCCTTTACAAGCATTTGCAGTATTATGCACTGTGTATTATTATTATTAAGCTGGGTTTTAGCGCACTATTAATCGTATTTAGCATTTATGTATGTGTTGTCAGAGCACATTTGAATAGTTGCAGCTGAATTCACTATTTAATTAGGTCCTTAATTTATCCGTATTAGCGCTTAAGTAAACTTAATCATACACAGGCAGTGCTCTGTTGGCTGAAATTCATCTGGAATTCCACCTGCCCGTAAACTGCCTGATTTGTGACATGCCCACCAGGTAAAACTCAACTTTGGGAATGCTGCAGGGGCTATACATGTAGCAGAGGGCCGTCAACGAGTACCTGTACCAGTACGGCACAATAACAGGCTCAGGCTGCCTTGGCCTTTTTCCCCACGCCAATGGCTGATCATTAAGGATGCATGCACTGTATTGTCACCATTTGAGAAGGCCACAAGGATGGTGAGCAGTGACAGTGCATGAATCAGTGACACAATCCCTGTTGTGTTCCTGCTGGAGCAGACTCTGCGTGGCATTATGGACAGGACACTGGAGGCAGAGCAGCAGGAGGAAGAGGAGGACTTACTTTCCTCACAAGGCCCTCTTTATCCAGACACTGTCATTCCTATGTCACAGAACACACAGAGAGGGGGGAGGAGGATGAGGAGTAGGATTCTGGCATTTTCATAGGCTTCGAAGAAGAGGAAGACATGCATCAATCTGTAAGCGATGGCTTTCCAACCCCAGGACCTATGGGGGTAGTACGTGGCTGGGAGGAGGAAGTTCCAGATGCTGTCATCCTGAGTGACCCCGAGGAATCTGCTTCTCAAGCCTCTGCAAATTTGAGGCACATGGACAACCTCATGCTTCAAAGCCTGCAAAAGGACCCAAGAATACGTGGCATAAAGGAGAAGGATGATTACTGGTTGGCAACCCTCCTTGACCACAGTTATAAGGGGAAGGTCTCAGAACTCATCCAGTCCCAACAGAGAGTGCAGAAGATAAAATCTCTTGAGGACACGTTAAAGAGAATTGTATTGAATGTTTTTCCTTACTCCAGTAGGTTACAGTGTGGTGGAAAACGTCATTTTGAGTCTTCTGTTGTTCAAGAGAGGAGTGTTGGAGAAGGCGTCCGCCTAAGTGAGGCATTTTTTTTAGTCCTTGCCGTCCAGGGCTTTCAGCTTCCACATTCCATCGGCAGTGTCTGCATCGCATGGTGGACGATTACCTTGGGCCAAAACAGAGATGGACAGTTTTCCAGCTGATGATCCACTGACTTAATGGGTCATGAGAATAGACCACTGGCCAGAACTTGCCCAGTATGCTATTGAGTTGTTGGGCTGCCCTGCATCCAGCATGCTCTCAGAACGGGTATTCAGTGCTGCAGGAGGTTTCGTTACTTATCATAGAACACGTCTGTCCACAGACTCCGTGGACCGTTTGAATCTTATAAAAATGAATCAGTCTTGGATTACCAGCTATGAAGCCCTGATGCCAATGTCACTGATTAAGTCTTTTTGGGATGTGGAATCTCTGCAGAACTTAGAGGCTGCCTAGCTTTCAGGGTGTTCAATCATTTCATCTGGAAGAATGTTTTTGGCATAGGTTTCATGGACACAAATAACACCCAAAAGACCAATTTATTCAATAACTTTTTGACAGGTGCATATCATTGCAATTTTTTACAGCAAGGCAAATTCTTGCTTTCATCAAGAGTACCTCTATAGGGTTATGGTGGGAAGGCATCACTGACACCCAAAGACCAATTTTTACGCACCCGTTACTTCTATCCAAAGTCAAAGTGACACCAGAATCAAAAAAATATCTAATCTTGTTCCCAGTGCACTACATTGTGGCCTCATCATACACACTGGGTCCCCAGCTTTTGCTGAGCAAAATAAAGGCAGCTTGCAGGGAAAATTTCATTTTTTTGGGCTTTATAAATGCTATTATTGCTGCAGCAGATTCTAGACATGGTACAGATCTGCCACTACAGGTAGACTAAGGGAATCCCCAAGACACTATATTGGAAGTAATTTTTCATTGTTATTCTTTCACTTTAAAAACAAAAAAATCACTGCTCATTTAAAAATGACATTTTTCACAAACTTTTTTTAATTGGTACATGTCCCCCAGGGCAGGACCCGGCCCCTATAACCATTGTATGCCTAATTACTTGCATATAAGCCTTTAAAATGGGCACTTTTGATTTTTGACATTCAGGTCCCATTGACTTTAATGGGGTTCGTTTTTCGGGGTCCGAACTTTAGCGGTGTTCGAAAGTTCTGGTGCGAACTGAACAGGGGTCCGTTCGGCCCATCCCTAGTAGCTAATCACATTCTCAGTGGCACACAAAGCCATTTGACTTTCAACTGTGATCAGCTGTGGTCATATTGATTATCTCAGCATGAAAAGAGCTTTCCTGGAGCATGTCAGTCCCGGTAGTGCAATTGAAGCAAACAATTGACTATGGGTGGCAAGGCAATGTCACCAGGATCTCTGGGATAAAGTTATGGACAGGCACAAGTCAGGAGTAGGGATGAGCCGACAACCCCCCCCGGTTTGGTTTGCACCAGAACTTGCTAACAGGCAAAAAATTAGTACGAACACGCGAACACCATTAAAGTCTATGGGACACGGACAGGAAAAATCAAAAGTGCTCATTTTAAAGGCTTGTAAACAAGATTATGCCATAAAAAATGTTTGGGGACCCAGGTCCTGCCCCAGGGGACATGTATCAATGCAAAAAAAAACTTTTGGGGGGAACCCATGCTGTTTTTTTCAATGATGTTTATCTATATTGCTGGGACCCGACAATACATTACAGTCACAAGTAGTTTTAAATGAATTTTTTTCCTTTAGAAATGTCATTTTGCTGTGGTACTGTTATAAACACTGGAAAAATGCGCTACTTTAAAGGCATACTAAGGACACCCCCAGGCACGACATTTAAAGGAATATTTAATTTTTTTTGTTTCACTTTAATCATTATTAAAATCACTGCTCCCGAAAAAATGGCTGTTTTTAAAACTTTTTTTGCATCGATACATGACAATGACTTGCATATAAGCCTTTAAAATGAGCACTTTTGGTTTTTCATGTTAGTGTCCCATAGACTTATATAGTGTTTCGTGGCTTCCGATTTTGCCGCGAATGCCGCATATTGTTCGCTGTTCGGCGAACACCCAATGTTCGAGTCGAACTTACATTCGACTCGAACATTGGGCTCATCCCTAGTCAGGAGATGGATAAAAAAAATATCTTAAGTCTTAAGTCGCTGATCACGGCCACTACTAGTAAAAAATAAAATAGAAAGCATAAATAAAAAAAATTAAATAAAATAGTTTGTAGACGCTATAAGTTTTTGCGCAAACCAATTAATTTACGCCTATTGGGATTTTTATTTTACTAAAAAAATATGTAGTAGAATACATATTGGCCTAAAATGATGATTTTTTTTTTTATTTTTTTTCGTGGATGGGTTTTATAGCAGAAAGTAAAAAAACAATTTTCTTGTTTTTTTAAATGTTAAATGTTTTTTTTTTTGTTTTTTTAAATTGTTTCTCTTTTTTTTGTTTATAGTGCAAAAAATGCAGAGGTGATCAAATACCACCAAAGAAAGGTCTATTTGTGGGGGGGGGGGGGGGGGGACACATCAATTTTATTTGGGTGCAACGCCGCACGACCGCGCAATTAAAGTAGAGCAGTGCTGTATCGCAAAAAATGGTCTGGTCATTAAGGGGGGTAAATCTTCTGGAGGCCAAGTAGTTAAGTAATGTACAAAAAAAATATATATTATATTATATATTATATATATATATATATATATATATATATATATATATATATATATATATATATATATATATTTTTTTTTTTTGCTTTTCTTTCTTTTTTTGAAAGAATAAAGCACATCTATGAAATGAAGGAACGGTCCAGATGTTTTTCTCATTGTACAAAGAGTGTGACAAAAAATGTGGAGAATAAAATCGGATCTGTAAGCTTTAAAACCAGTACATTTGAAGCAGTAAAAATCATTCTAAATGGAAGACATAAAAAGACAGTAGAATGTAAATTTAAAGGAAAAATAAAAAGTAGACAACATGGCTTCTTGGCTTAAAAAACTCCCCTGAGAAGTAGTTAAGGAGATATTTCTGAGCGAAACACTTAAAATTCTGGAGTTATGTAGCTAAAAGCAAGGGAGTGATTACAGAATGGAGCGGGATCCTGCTTGTTTTTTAACGGTTGCTAAGGAATATAATTTTTTTTATGAATGAAGCTTTGAATGTCTAGCAGACAGCATCTGGATTTATTCATTAAGGGCCCTTTCATATCTCAGTGTTGTCAACTCATGTGCATGAACGCATGTTGTGTCATGCATGAACATACACTATGAGGTCAAAAGTATTGGGACACCTGCCTTTACGCACACATGAACTTTAATGGCATCCCAGTCTTAGTCTGTAGGGTTCATTGTTGAGTTGGCCCACCCTTTGCAGCTATAACAGCTTCAACTCTTCTGGGAAGGCTGTCCACAAGGTTTAGGAGTGTGTCTATGGGGATGTTTGACCATTCTTCCAGAAGTGCATTTGTGAGGTCAGACACTGATGTTGGATGAGAAGGCAGTCTCCACTCTAATTCATCCCAAAGGTGTTCTATCTGGTTGAGGTCAGGACAGTGAAGTTCCTCCACCCCAAACTCACTCATCCATGTCTTTATGGACCTTGCTTTGTGCACTGGTGCGCAGTCATGTTGGAACAGAAAGGGGCCATCCCCAAACTGTTCCCACAAAGTTGGGAGCATGAAATTGTCCAAAACATCTTGGTATGCTGATGCCTTTAAGAGTTTCCTTCACTGGAACGAAGGTGCCAAGCCCAACCCTTTAAAAAACCAACCCCACACCATAATCCCCCATCCACCAAATGATTTGGACCAGTGCACAAAGCAAGGTCCATAAAGACATGGATGAGCGAGTTTGGGGTGGAGGAACTTGACTGGCCTTTGAAATGAATTTGAGCGGAGATAGGCCTACTCGTCAAACATCAGTCCCTGACCTCTCAAATGCGCTTCTGGAAGAATGGTCAAACATTCCCATAGACACACTCCTAAACCTTGTGGACGGAATTCCCAGAAGAGCTGAAGCTGTTATAGCTGCCAGGGGTGGGCCAATTCAATATTGAACCCTACGGACTAAGACTGGGATACCATTAAAGTTCATGTGCGTGTAAAGGCAGGGGTCACAATACTTTTGACAATATATTGTATGTTGTGGTAAAGCTGAACTCCAGGAAAACAGATAAATACACAGATGAAATATATTTAAGGCAGCTGTTTCATTTGCCAAATGATTTGAATTTTTGTAACTCCACTCCTGAGATTCAAACAGCTCTGCAACACAGGACAGCCTTGTCTGACCTTATTTTTCTCTGCTGTAGTTCAATAACACTTGCAGGTCAAGTCCCTTCCCCAGTGTGTGACTGGACAGTGAAAGAAAAAGCAGCTTTAAGTTCATCTCTCTGTTTTCTCCTCTTATCGGCATGTTTTGTGTTAGCACATGATCATTTCAGCACAACTCCAGGCAAAGCAACACGGCTCCAAAAGCGCCTCTGGCTCTCCCACATAGTTCTCGCATCCATGATGCCAATCTACCCATTCCACCACATCACGAAGGATTGAGATCTGGTGAGTGTGGAGGCCATTGGAGTGACCTCATTGTCCAGTGGTGAGATGATTGGAGCTTTGTGACATGGTGTATTATCCTGCTGGAAGGAGCCATCAGAAGATGGGGACACTGTAGTCATAAAGGGATGGACATGGTCAGCAACAATACTCAGGTAGGCCATGACTTTTAAACCATGTTCAATTGGTACTAAGGGGCCCAAAGTGTGCCAAAAAAATATCCCCTACTCCATTACACCACCACCACCAGCCTTAACCGGTGATACAAGGCAGGATGGATCCATGATTTCATGTTGTTTACACCAAATTCTGACCCCACCATCTGAAAGTCGCAGCTGAAATCGAGACTCATCAGACCAGGCAACGTTTTTCCAATCTTCTATTATCCAATTTTGGTGATCCTGTGCGAATTGTAGCCTCAGTTTCCTGTTCTTAACTGGCAGGAGTGGTACCCGGTGTGGTCTTCTGCTGCTGTAGCCCATCTGCTTCAAGGTTAGATGTGTTGTTCATTCAGAGATGGTATTCTGCATACCTTGGGTGTAACGAGTGGTTATTTGAGTTACTGTTGCCTTTCTATCACCTGGAGCCCATTCTCCCCTGACCTCTGACATCAACAAGGCATTTTCCTACACACAGCTGCCGCTCACTGGATATTTTCTCTTTTTCGGACCATTCTCTGTAAACCCGAGAGATGGTTGTGTGTGAAAATCCCAGTAGATCAGCAGTTTTTGAAATCCTTAGTCCAGCCCGTCTGGCACCAACAACCATGCCACATTCAAAGTCACTTAAATCCCCTTTCTTCCTCATTCTGATGCTCGGTTTGAACTTCAGCAAGTCGTCTTCACCACGTCTAGATGCCTAAATGCATTGAGTTGCTGCCATGTGATTGGCTGATTAGCAATTTGTGTTACCAAGCAATTGAACAGGTGTACCTAATAATAAAGTGGCCGGTGAGTGTATATACTGTATATTCACACATTTAATGACATATAGATGCATTCATTTGTATGCATTTTCTGCATTAGTTTGTGTCTGTTATATCCGCCTGGAGTTCAGCTCTAAGGCAGCTCATTCATTATGAATGGGCTGCCTATTCATCAAGTAAATCTGGGCCTTAAGCACAATATTATTGCTTTGCAATCTATGGATGTTGTGCTACAAAGCAAATCCATCACCTCCTACGGTATTTGTGTGTTGGGGTGCCATTCGCAAAGTTAGTAAATATACCATGACCTGGATAAATGAGAACTTTCACAGACAGCACACAGAGTAGCGTTAATGCATGCTTAGTTGAGAAGCCTAGCTGAGAAGCCAGGCACCACAGGAAGTGATTGGAAAGCTGTTCAATGTGGACAGCAGCAAAAGAAGAAGTCAAATTAGTAGATCGAAGAAGGGTTTTTTAACGTCTGTCATTATAACTGTCCAAGCCTCACTGTTAATGTGACAACCACACTCTTATTTCTTACATGGATGTCTCAGGAACAGGAAGTGAGTTAAGAAAAGAAAAAAAAAAAACATGCATTTTAGCAATTCTCTACTCTTTCCAGGATAGGGGCATCATAGTGGCCAGTGGGCATAACCATTGCAACCGGTGGGAAACAAGGCAGACACAACTGGAAGTGTGTTGAATGTGTGGATATTCAGGAGAGCGAAGATGGGTGGAATAGATTTTCAAAGAGAATAAAGGTAGGCGGCACAAGTACATAGTAGCCAGCTTGCGTAACCAGTGCGCCCGGTGAGGGATGGGGCGGCCGACACAACCAGAAATGTGTTGAATAAATGGGTCTTCAAGAGAGTGAAAATGGAAGGTACAGGTTTTCCAAAAGAGTAAATATGGCAGGCGTAGGTTTTTAAGAGAGTGAAGATGGGAGTCATAGGTTTTCAAAAGAGCGAAAATGGGAGGCATAGATCCTCAGGAGAGTGAGGATAGAGGACACAGGCGGGCAGGATAGTGGCATCATAGTGGCCAGAGGGTGTTACCATTGCACCCGGTGGGGGACAAGTAAAGTGACACAACCAGAAATGTGTTGAATTCATAGAGAGTAAAGATGAGAAGCAGAGGTTTTCAAGAATGTGAAGATGGGAAGCATAAGTCTTTAGGATAGTAAATATGGGAGACAAGGATAAGGAATATGGAAGACATATGTCATCAAGATAGAGAAGGTGGGAGGCATAGGTTTTCAAGAGCATGAAGATGGGAGACATAGGTCTTTAGGATTGTGAATATAGGAGCATATGTCTTCAAGAGATTGAAGATGGGGGACATAGGTCTTCAAGAGAGTAAAGATGAGAGAGGAAGGTCTTTGAGAGAGTGAAGATGGGAGACATAGGTCTTCAAGAGAGAGAGGATGTGAAGCATATATTTTCAAAACAGTGAAGATAGTGGGGAGAGCAGGATAGTAGCATCATAGTGGCCAATTGGTGTAACCATTGCACCATGTGGGGGACAAGGCAATGACACAACCAGAAATGTGTTGAATGCATGGGCTTTCAAGAGAGCAAAGATGGGAGACATAGGTCTTCAACAGAGTGAAGATGGTAGACATGGGTCTTCAAGAGAGTAAAGTAAGGAGACGTAGGTCTTCAAGAAAGTGAAGGTGGGAGGCATAGGTTATCATGAGAGTAAATGAAAGGCATCGGTCTTTAGAATAGTGAAGATGGGAGACATGGGTCTTCAAGAGAGTGAAGATAGGAGACATGGGTCTTTTAAGAGAGTGAAGATGGGAGGCTTAGGTTTTCAAGAGAGTGAAGATGGGTGGCACAGGTCTTAAAGAGAATGAAGGTGAAGACAAGACAATTTCACAATCAGAAATGTGTCAAATGCATGGACCTTCAAGAGAGCAAAGATGGGAGGCGTTGGTCTTCAACAGAGTAAAGATTTTAGACATAGGTCTTCAAAAAAGTGAAGATGGGAGACATGGGTCTTCAAGAGAGTGAAGATGAGAGACATGGGTCTTCAAGAGAGTGAAGATGGGAGGCACAGGTCTTGAAGAGAATGAAGGTGGGGAAAAGGCAATGACATGACTAGAAATGTGTAGAATGCAGAGGCCTTCAGGAGAGCACAGATGGGAGGCGTACGTCTTCAACAGAGTGAAGATGGTAGACATAGGGATTTAAGAGAGAAAAGTAAGGAGGTATAGGTCTTCAAGAGAATGAAGATGGGAGGTATAGGTTTTCATGAGAGTAAATTGAAGGCATAGGTCTTTAGGATAGTGAAGATGGGAGGCTTGGGTCTTTAAGAGAGTGAAGATGGGAGACATGGGTCTTCAAGAGAGTGGGGATGGGAGGCTTATGTTTTCAAGAAAGTAAAGATGGGAGGCACAGGTCTTAAAGAGAATGAAGGTTGGGATGGGGGGGTGTTAAAGGTTAGTAAAACAATAATGGCCAGCTGGCAGAACCATGGGACCCAGTGTGCTGAGACAACAAGAAGTTTGTTGAATTCATGGGTCTTCAAAAGATTGAAGATGGAAGGAACAGGTTTTCAAAACAGTGAAGATGTTGGGAGGCATGGGTTGAAGGTGAGGGGGCGGGGGGGGGGGGGCAGCATAGGTAGGTACTACTCCTCTCCTTTTATAGCGACTCATCTCTTTTTGGATAAATGACTAAAACTTCCTGAGTGTAAGGAAACTATATTTCATCGGAACAAGAACAAACAAGCTCTAATAATTGTATTTATAGAAGTAATGAACGCAAAGGCTACAAGGGAAAAGAACAAAAAACAAATACAAATTATTCATCTGAAAACAAATAACGTGGCAGCGTGCCCGAATCAAACTCATTTTGCAAACATATAAACCGTCACCACTGGTTGTCCAACGCTCTTTGTCCCCACAGCGTGGAGTGTGGAGTTACCTTCTGTCACACGTTGAAGCAGTCTTTGTCTTGTAAGGGCAAGGGGACGCTGGTTCACAGTCCTGTCAATGGAACTCGTTAAACATTGTGAATCATTCATTTCAGGCACTTAGCAATAGAGAAATAATTGTTCCTCCAGCTGTGATTCTCAATCTGGGTTTGAATACAGATGGGTTACGTAAACTTATCTTGTTTATCTCACCAGGCTATGAGTGGTAAAGTGTAATCAGGGCATTTTCTTCTATTGTAAGAACTGTAACAATATGGTCCACCAAGCTGTGTTATATGTGCAGGATTTAGGCGTTAAACTGACTACGTTATGTCAGATTGCATTCAGTAAGCTGTAGCAGTCTGGATATTGTGAAATTTAGAAATGCCAGTGTGCCCTTCAAATTGATCTGATCCCAATCACAAAAATTCTATTTAAATGTTAAAATAATAATGTAATTTATTGCAGTTTTTAATCTTTATAAATCTGCAGATTTCTTTAACCACATGAGTCCCAGGAACCCCTTTAGATTGGCACGGGGACAGCAGCTATTTGTCCCAGTCTGTTTAAAAATGGCACCTGTTATCAGCAATTTTCTGAACCCCACAGGAGGTTCTACTAAGAACATTTTGTTGTAATATGTTGGCTGAATTATGTAGGATATATGTATCAATGACAGCCGGGGTCCAACAGAAAGTCCAGGAGCTGCAAGAAACAGATCCCGGGCTTTTCATTTTGCACATCGCTCTATACCAGTGGTCTCCAAACTGTGGTCCACGGGCCAGAAGTACAAAGAGGAGAGGGGTATGGTTGACCGATGGGCTTGGCCCACATCCCAAAAAGACAGTAGAGTGGAGAAGGAACTCCCTCTTACGGGACTTTATTAGTACACTTTGTGTAGTAGTACACAACGAGTATGTAAAAGGAGTATACAAAATTTATTGAAATATAAACAATTAAAATTTGAATCAATAGGTGGCTATAAATAAAATATAGCCACCTATTGATTCAAATTTTAACTGTTTATATTTCAATACATTTTTTATACTCCTTTTACATACTCTTTGTGTACTACTACTTGGGCCATTAAAGTCCCGTAAGGGGGAGTTCCTTCTCCACTCTACGGGCCAGATTTGGTCCTTTGCTTACTTTTTATCTGACCCTTGGCACACTCCTATTATTCCTCCCACTGACACCAACAATTGAGAATAAATTCTTCCCCTGGAACCAATGATGGAGCACTGTTCTTTCCTCTGACAACAACAATGGCATCTTATTCCTCCCACTGACAACAATGATGAAGAATAAGTTCTTCCTCTGACAGCAATGATGGGGCATTATTCCTTCCCTTGACACCAATGATGGGGCACTATTCTTCCCTCTGACACATATAATGGAGCACTGTTCTTTCCTCTGACAACAACAACGGCATATTATTCCTCCCACTGACACCAATGATGAAGAATAAATTCTTCCTCTGACATCAATGAGGGGGCATTATTCCTTCCTCTGACACCAATGATGGAGTACTATTCTTCCCTCTGGCACCCATGATGGAGAATAAATTCTTCCTCTAACACCAATAATGGGGCATTATTCCTTCCACTGACACCAAAGATGGGGTACTATTTCTCCCACTGACACCAGCGATGGAGAACTATACTTCCCTCTGACACTAATGATGGAGCACTATTCCTTCCTCTGACACCAATGATGGGGCACTATTATTCCCACTGACACTAATGATGGGACACTGTTCTTTCCTCTGACACCAATGGTGGGGTATTACTCCTCCCACTGACACCAATGATGAGGAATAAATTCTTCCTCTGACACCTATGATGGAGCTTTATTTCTTCCACTGACACCAACGATGTGGAGCTATACTTTCCACTGACACCAAAGATGGGGCACTTTTCCTTCTTCTGACACCAATGATGGGGCACTATTCTTCCCACTGACACTGGTACTGTTTTTTCCACTGACACTAAAGATGGAACATTATTCCTCCCACTTACGTCAACAATGGGGCACTATTCCCTCCACTGACACCAAGGATGGGGCACATTTTCCTTCTCTGAAACCAACAATGGGGCACTTTTCCCTCCACTGACACCAATAATGGGGGCGCAATTCCTCAAAAACTTATGCCAATGATGGGGCACTATTCCTCCCACTTATACCAATGATGGGGCATTATTCCTCCAACTCCTAACCACAGAGGCGCTGTGTAATGTTTTTTTTTTACTCCCACTGACCACCAAGCCTGGGGCATTATATACTCCCACTGTCCACAGTCTGACCCCCCCCCCTCCCAAATTCCTGAAGGACAGTAAACTGGTCCTTTGTTTAGAAAGTTTGGAGATCCTTGCTCTATGGGAGAATATGGAACAGAATAAAGTAAACACAATGCTTCTGTATTTGGTCTACAATGGAAGGAATATGACTTAAGGAATGATATCACAACACTTCCTCCTAGTAGAGAGGCTCAGACACTGTTAGGGCAATAAGGATGTGGAACTCTCTCCCACAATAGGTGGGGGATGTGGGGAGTATGGATATCTTTAAAAGACTCTAATGCCCCGTACACACGATCGTACTTTCTGACAACAAAACCGTGGATTTTTGTTCGAAGGCTCCATCTAAAGTCCCATAAGGGGGAGTTCCTTCCCCACTCTACGGGCCAGATGTGGCCTTTGCTTACTTTTATCTGACCCTTGGCACACTCCTATTATTCCTCCCACTGACACCAACAATTGAGAATAAATTCTTCCCCTGGCACCAATGATGGAGCACTGTTCTTTCCTCTGACAACAACAATGGCATATTATTCCTCCCACTGACACCATTTTTTGGGGATTTTTAATTTTTTTTAAATCCCCCCATTTACTGGTCAGACGGGCTGCAGTCTTGGATTAAAGGCCAGGCAAGCTGTGATTAGAAAGTGTGATCACATGGTACAGACAGATCAAATCACAGCCCATCTTTGTACCACGTGATTAGCTTTGGCCAATCACAGCTAATCAAAACAAAACACACTGAATTAATCAGTTTCATTCAGTAAAATGCTTGCTTATAGCAATGTAATGCACTTCTATAAGCAATCATAATGTGTAAAAAAAAAAAAAAAAAAACTATAATCCTGATCGCTTCCCCAGAGTAGTAAAATGTTACTATGGTAACATTGTATTGCTCTGATCACAGTGTGTTAAAAAAAAACAAATCGTAAAAAAATGTAATAAAAAATATTTAAAACAAAAAAAAATAAAAAAATAAAAATATTAAAAACATTTTGTGCTGTTACCAGTCAGTGTCCCTGATTACTACCACACCTGATATAATTCTGGACTGCACTGGTAACAAAATGTTTTTGTTTTTTAATTTCTTCCTTTCCAAAAAAAATTTGACAAAAAAATACAACTTCAAAAAACTTGCCATGCCTCTTACTAAATACCTTGGACTGTCTCCTTTTCAGAAAGGGGTCATTTGAGGGGTACGTGTACTGTTCTGACATTTTCCGGCCTTAAGAAATGAGACGCCCTCAGTACTGCTCAATTTTCAGATATATATATCCCATAATTTCTGGACTAAATAATCCACACTGATTTGGGTTATTTTCACCAAAGAAATGTAGCAGAATACACGTTGACCCAGATTTATCAAGAAAGAATATTTATTTGCAAAATTTTATAGCGGAAATTAAAGAAAAACACGTTTTTTTCCCCAAAATGTTCAGTCTTTTATTGTTTATTTATTATTATATTATTATTATTGCACACGATTTATATGGCACCGACAGTTTACGCAGCACTTTACAATTTAGAGGGGGGACAGCACAATTACAGTACAATACAGAAGGGACAGGAGGGCCCGGCTCGTAGAGCTTACATTCTAAAGGGAGGGGGTGGTGGTACAAAAGGTAAAAGATGCGGGGAATGATTTGATGGGGGTGGCTCGGGAACAGTTGTTAGGTGGGTGTGGGATAGGCTTCCCTGAATAAGTGAGTTTTCAGGGATCTCCTAAAGGTTTAGAGGTTAGGGGCTGTTCAGATATACCGGGGCAGGGAGTTCAAGAGGATGGGAGAGGCTCTGCAGAAGTCCTGAAGGCAAGCATGGGAGGAGGTAACAAGGGAGCTAGAGAGCAGGAGGTCCTGGGAGGAGTGGAGGGGACAATTAGGGTGATATCTGCAGATGAGGTTGGTGATGTAGATGGGGGCGATGTTGTGGATGGCCTTGTATGTTGTGGTTAGTATTTTGAATTTTATACGCTGGGGGAGGGGAAGCCAGTGTAGGGATTGGCAGAGAGGGGCAGTAGTCACGTATCGGTTAGTGAGGTGTATTAGTCTAGCAGCAGCATTCATAATAGACTGAAGGGGGGATAACATGCGTAACGGTAGGCCATTAAGGAGAGAGTTGCAGTAGTCAAGGTGGGAAATAATCAAGGAGTGAATAAGTTGCTTTGTGCTGTCATTAGTCAGGAAGGGTCGAATTCTGGAGATGTGGGGGCTGAAGGAGAGGTCAGAGTCAAGGATTACACCGAGTATCCGGGCATCTGTGGAGGGACCAAGGGTTGTGCTGTTGATCTTAATGGTAAAGTCATGGGGGGGGGGGGGGACCGGGAAGGAGGAAATATAACAAGCTCAGTTTTAGAAAGATTGAGTTTGAGAAAGTGGTGTGACATCCATACCGATATGTCATTCAGTAACTTTGAGATCCGTGAGGAGATCGAGGGGGTGAGTTGAGGAGTGGAGAGATAGATCTGAGTGTCATCGGCGTAGAGGTGGTAATGGAAGCCATGGGAGGTTATCAACTGGCCCAGGGAAGAGGTATAGAGCGAGAATAGGAGAGGCCCAAGGAAAGAGCCTTGGGGTACCCCAACAGAAATAGGAGGAGGACCAGGGGAGATGGTGTTGCAAGTGACACTGAAAGTGCCCTGAGATAGGTAGAAGGAGAACCAGGATAAACCAGAATCACAGAGGCCAAGGGAGTGTAGTTTGCTGAGGAGGAGCAGGTGGTCAACTGTGTCGATAAACTGTGTTCATTTAGCAAAAAGTAAAAAAACTCAGTGGTGATTAAATACCACCAAAAGAAATCTCTCATTGTGTGAACAAAATGATATAAATCTAGTTTGGGTACGGTGTTGCCATTCAAAGTGCTGAAAGCAGAATATTGGCCTGGGCAGGAAGGGGTTAAAAGTGCCCGGTTTACTCTGTAAATGTCAGTGCAAAAATAATCTCAAATTTGGATGGATTGAAATTTTTTAAAAATGTTTTTTTTTTTCTATACATGTTCTCTAAAATAGTGCCCCTTCTCCTGTTCTGTTATTTTACACCTCCTTGCCTATTAGAAAATGGGCATTTTTAACTTTACAGATTGGGTTCCCATTGGTTTCAAAGGGGTTCGGGTTCAGCATGCAAACTTCATTAATGTTTGGTGAATCCCTGCCAAACCCAACCAAGGGCAATTGAGTTTAATAATATCTCTAATGAAAAAAACAAAAAAAAACAAAAAAAAACTCATATATTTTTGTAAAGGGAATTCCCTCCTACCTAGGTGGCCTGAAATCACAGGTCAATTTATGGTAATTAAAGAGGTAGTAAATCCTAATAATTTTTTTTTTTTAAACCTTACGGTCCCTCTGCATCACGTACTAGCACATTATGAAAAACTTACCTGTAAAATGAAGCCCTCCAGCAGTGCGCTGACACCACTTCCATCTTCAACCGGTCTTGGCTTGAATGGTGGAGCCGCAATGACGTCACTTCCGCGCAGAGTAGTAGCTTGAAGCTTGTGGGCCACGATGCAAACGTTGACCTGCCCCACCACCCAGAGTTCCTCTTTACATCAGAGGACAGGGACCCCTGGCAGGTTACTTGGCAGAGCTCCTTTCCCATCCCAGCACTGTATACAGCCCCCCCCCCCACACTACACAGGGCTGAAATCACATTCCTTTACACACAGTCTGTCAATCTACACAGGGTGTATCTGGCTTTTTTGTTGCCGTTCTGAACTGTGAAATTCTCTGGTCAGAACGGCAGTGTAGTTGCAGTAGGCAGATACACCCTGTGCAGATCGTGGCTAACTGGCTGTGTTGTAAAGGAATGTGATTTCAGCCCTTCCGGAGGAGGAACAGTATAGAGTGCTGTAATGGGAAAGGAGCTCAGCAGCCGGGCATAGCATGCAGGGTGGAGGGGGTGGTCAGGGGGCTTTGGGGAGGGCAACTTAGATCTGGGAGGGCAAAGCCATGTGACACAAAATCTGAAGCCTGAAGCCCTTCAGGGGCCCCATGAGGAGGTGTTAAGGGATTTGTTTTAGCAATTTCTGAAGGTTTCTCTGCCAGTGTTGGCAGGTGTTGGAGGAAGGTCACCTCCTGGAGATGTAAGTCTTTTTACCAGTTGTCAGGGAAGTGGGGTAAGTAAACATCCCCGGGTGGGGGGGTACAGAGAATCTCAGCTGGTGACTAGGAGACTCTGAGCAGTGTCAGACCTCACCAGTGACATCCGTCCCATCGTGGCTACAGGACGGCACTCTCCTCCTCTTGCCTCGCTGAGCTTGGTTACCATTCCATGTTGCCAGCACACAGCACAGACACTTCCCCATACTGGGCTGTTCTCACCTCGTGCTCCTCTCCATTCAGAAAATGGCTCACAGCTTCTCCCCAGCCAGTGGAAACAGAGGGGTGTGGACTGTGAAAGGCAAAGTAGAAGCCCAGTACTGGAGCGTGGCTGTGGGGCCCTAGGGCAGATCGGAGCTGGATTTTGTGGAGGATGTGATAATATGACAGGGAGGCTCCAGGGGCCCCCTGGAGCTAGGGGTGGTGTTGCGATTGTGACCCCTGCAACCCCTTATGCTATGCCCATGCTTCGGAACGCCAGCCACAGCACGGCTTTCTGAATGACTGGCTTGCTATACATTGAGAGCACGGTGCGCATGCGCCGGTGACGTCACTGGCTGCCAGTCTTTGCAATATCTCCTACACGGCGCACGTTTAGGAGATATTCATTTTATCTACAGGTAAACTTTATTATAAGCTCTAGCTGACTTAATTACGACTACAACTAAAACAATTCAGGTGACTAAAATATGACCAAAACTAAAACAACTCAGATGACTAAAATACGACTAAAACTAAAACAATTAAGATGAATTAAATACGACCAAAACTAAAACAATTCAGATGACTAAAATATGACTAAAACCAAAACAATTCAGATGACTAAAATACAACCAAAACTAAAACAATACAGATGACTAAAATACTACTAAAACTAAAATGACATTTTAGTCAAAAGACTATGACTAAAACAAAATCGAAATTGGACATCAAAATTAACACTGCCTGTAGGAAAAGTTTCATAATGGACTTTACTACCAATTTGAGGCTAGAATAAGCTGGAAAAGTTCAAGGTGTTATCAATGATGTCTGTTTTTCAATTAGGTACAAGTCTAATTTACAAGATACTTTATTACATTTTTAAATGTATATTACTAAATTGGTTAGATCAAATAAAATTGATAATCAGATGATGATGATGATCATCATCATCATCATTTTTACAATTAATTTTTTACAATTATAATTTAGCAGAATTTACATTGTCTTTTTTTAATCATATAATAAGCATCGGATGTTTACATGGCTGGTGATAATTAATTCCTAAATTATTTATCAATTAATAAAAATATACATTATGTTTTACATTTTATTCGAATATAATAAAACATCAAATTAGGCTAAATTTAATTGTTAAATGATGTAAGCTTTCTAGTTAATATTTTTTCTCTCTGGAAATGTGTAGTTATAATTGAAAATTTAGTTAATTGAAAACTACTTATCTCAAATTTTTTTTCCCATTAGATTTCAAAAAGGAATTATATTTGCCTAACATTCAACAGCATTTGGGTGAATAAAACCCAAAGCGAAAAAAAAAAAAAAAAAAAAAGCAAAGAAAGAAAAAGATGAGCACCTAGCTTAGCAAATCTGTACCAAGAAAAAAAAAAAATAGGAGCTTCCGATATTTCCATATTTCATTCTATGTAAGTTGTGGTTTCAGGAAGCTTGAAGTGTAGGTTCACCTTTTCAGACAACCTGAAATGTCGGACTAACAACCTATACCCTCAACCCCCTCCCCCACCAGTCCCTGCTGTATTTACCTCCGTGGGCAATGAGCTGTCAGTGCCCACGCAGCCAGTGTAGAAGCCCCCTTCCTCAGTGCCTAGGGCTGTGGTGCCTTGCAGAGCCATTCATTTGAATGCCAATTACACATTAGACAGACTTACCTAAAAACAAAGCCCTCCAGTGCCACGCTGTCTACGCTGTAGGTGCTTGCATCATCTCCCGGTCTTCCTTCGGGGTTGGCAGGCTTCAGCCATCTGAATGGCCGATCCATGATGATGTCATGGCCACGGCACAGAGATCTGAATGGATGGCACTGACCATTTAGAGCCCAGCACGCATGCGCCGGACGCTTTTAAAGTAAATATCTCCTAAACGGTGCATGTTTAGGAGATATTTACTGTACCAATAGGTAAGCCTTGCTTACAGTGCCTTGAAAAAGTATTCACACACCTTGAAATTTTCCATATTTTGTCATGTTACAACTAAAAACTTAAATGTATTTTATTGGGATTTTATGTGATAGACCAACACAAAGTGGCACATAATTGTGAAGTGGAAGGAAAATGATAAATGGTTTTTAAATTTTTTTACAAATAAATATGTGAAAAGTGTGTGGGGTACATTTGTATTCAGCCCACTGAGTCAATACTTTGTACAACCCCCTTTCTCTGCAATTACAGCTGCAAGTCTTTTTGGGGATGTCTCTACCAGCTTTGCACATCTAGAGAGGGACATTTTTGCCCATTCTTCTTTGCAAAACAGCTCAAGCTCTGTCAGATTGGATGGAGAGCGTCTGTGAGCAGCAATTTTCAAGTCTTGCCACAGATTCTCAATTGGATTTTTGACTTTGACTGGGCCATTCTAACACATGAATATGCTTTGATCTAAACCATTCCATTGTAGCTCTGGCTGTATGTTTAGGGTCGTTGTCCTGGCAGAAGGTGAACCTCCGCCCCAGTCTCAAGTCTTTTGCAGACTCTAACAGGCTTTCTTCTAATGCAGCATACACACGGTCGGACTTTTCGACCGGAGTGGTCCGATGGACCAAGTCTGGTGGACAATCCGATCGTGTGTGGGCTTCATCGGACCTTCAGCTGACTTTTCCAGTCGCCAATCTGACGGACTTTAGATTTAGAACATGCTTCAATTCTTTACGTCGTAACTCCGCCGGACCCAGAAATCCGCTCGTCTGTATGCTAGTCCGACGGACAAAAAACGACGCTAGGGCAGTTATTGGCTACTGGCTATCAACTTCCTTATTTTAGTCCAGTGTACGTCATCACGTACGAATCCGTCGGACTTTGGTGTGATCGTATGTAGGCAAGTCCGTTCGTTAAAAAGTCCGTGGGAAGTCCGTCAAAAGTCCGTTGAAAGTCCGTCGGAAAGTCCGCCCATGTGTACGCGGCATAAGATTGCCCTGTATTTGGCTCCATCCATCTTCCCACGAACTCTGACCAGCTTCCCTGTCCCTGCTGAAGAAAAGCATCCCCACAACACGATGCTGCCACCACCATGTTTCACGGTGGGGATGGTGTGTTCAGGGTGATGTGCAGTGTTATTTTTCCGCCACACATAACGTTTTGCTTTTAGGCCAAAAAGTTCAATTTTGGTCTCATCTGACCAGAGCACCTTCTTCCACATGTTTGCTGTGTCCCCCACATGGCTTCTCACAAACTGCAAACTGGACTTCTTATGGCTTTCTTTCAACAATGTCTTTCTTCTTGCCACTCTTCCATAAAGGGCAGATTTGTGGAGAGCACGACTAATAGTTGTCCTGTGGACAGATTCTCTCACCTGAGCTGTGGATTTCTGCAGCTCCTCCAGAGTTACCATGGGCCTCTTGGCTGCTTCTATGATGAATGCTCTCCTTGCCCGGCCTGTCAGTTTAGGTGGACGGCCATGTCTTTGTAGGTTTGCAGTTGTGCCATACTCTTTCCATTTTCGGATGATGGATTGAACAGAGCTCCGTGAGATGTTCAAAGCTTGGGATATTTTTTTTATAACCTAACCCTGCTTTAAACTTCTCCACAACTTTATCCCTGACCTGTCTGGTGTGTTCCTTGGCCTTCATGATGCTGTTTCTTCACTACGGATCTCTAAGAAAGCTCTGAGGGCTTCACAGAATAGCTGTATTTATACTGAAATTAAATTACACACAGGTGGACTCTATTTACTAATTAGGTGACTTCTAAAGGCAATTGGTTCCACTAGATTTTTAGTTAGGGGTATCAGAGTAAAGGGGGGCTGAATACAAATGCACGCCGCAGTTTTCACATATTTATTTGTAAAAAAAAATTCCTTCCACTTCACAATTATGTGCCGCTTTGTGTTGGTTTATCACATAAAATCCCAATAAAATACATTCACCTTTTTTATTTGAAACGTGACAAAATGTGGAAAATTCCAAGGGGTATGAATACTTTTTCGAGGCAGCGTACATTGCTTCAAGCTGGGCCAATACAACTATGTAAAATATCCATACCTGGAATTCAGCTTTAAAGGATGTCTTTTTTTTTTTTTAAGATGATGTTGTTAAGGGGCAGTGTAGCTTTAAAAATAAGCTAACCACTGTCTTACCGATCGTATATATATATATATGTTGACTAAATGGAAGTAATTTACATTTCCTTCAAAGTCTTAAACTCGGCTACTGGGACCCAATGTGCCAATCATACATAAGGTATTAAAATACACCCAAAGAACAATTAACACCTCGGTGTCAGGTCGGGAAATGTGAAGAAATATATAACGGAGTGTCTGGAGGACCATTAGTTGGATAAATGACTCCGGCTCCTGCTCCTCTGTCATGTAATGAAACAACTGGGTACACTAGTTATGATGAAGCACCAATATTAGACTGAGTTAAGACAACAAGAAAGAAAAGCTACACCTCCAGATTCCATCAATCCTTGGAAATATTAACATTTAACAAAGTGCAAAAGAGAAGGTGCAGGGAAAGCTGTTAATAAGTGTTAATTGGCTTTCTGCCTATTATGATGCTGATGGAGAATAATATAATACTGCATTGTTTGCAAGACTCTTATGCCCCGTACACACGATCGCACATTCCGATAACAAAATCCATGGATTTTTTTTCCGACGGATGTTGGCTCAAACTTGTCTTGCATACACACGGTCACACAAATCTTGTCGGAAATTCCGAAGGTCAAGAACGCGGTGACGTACAACATGTACGACGAGCCGAGAAAAATGAAGTTCGATAGCCAGTGCGTCTCCTTCTGCTTGATTCCGAGCATGCGTGGAACTTTGTGCGTCGGAAATTGTGTACACGCGATCGGAATTTCCGACAACGCATTTTGTTGTCCATCCAGATCTCAAATTTTGTTTGTTGGAAATTCCGACGGAAAATGTCCGATGGAGCCTACACACAGTCGGAATTTCCGACAACAATCGCCCATCGAACATTTGTTGTCGGAAAATCCGACCGTGTGTACAGAGTTTTTTTTTTTTTAGATATGTCTTAGGAATTGCTGTATGATACAACCTGGCCTTTCCTTATGTGACGTGACTGTAGATAAAGCAAATAGTATAAGAAAAAATTGGAGGACTCGCGCTATACAAATTAGTGAATATGTGGCCAAAATGCCGCACTAAAAACACTAAATACAACCAGTATTAGTGAATGCATAAACCATCTGTGCAGTAATATATCACAACTAGTGCAAACAAATGTCAAATTAAAGTCCAAGCATAATAAATGTATTAGAAAATCATTGTGAATGATTAAAAAATAGTCCATAAGAAGAACCCAAAAAAAGTGAAGTAACAATCCCGGGTCTTTCAACCGGATGGAACCTTAGAAAGCCCTCCTAGACCCTCTGTAACGGGGGGTCATGGGGTTCTGGTAAGCGGCCAGGCTCTTACTGTTGGTGGTGGTCCTACACATCTAAGGTTCCATGCAGTTGAAAGACCCGGGATTGTTACTTCACTTTTTTTGGGTTCTTCTTATGGACTATTTTTTAATAATTCGCAATGATTTTCTAATACATTTATTATGCTTGGACTTTAATTTGACATTTGTTTGCACTAGTTGTGATATATTACTGCACAGATGGTTTATGCATTCACTAATACTGGTTGTATTTAGTGTTTTTAGTGTGGCATTTTGGCCACATATTCACTAATTTGTATAGCGCGAGTCATCCAATTTTTTCTTGTTTATGTTATGTGTTTGTGTCACATTTAAGATATCGCTGCTTTTTTATCACATCTTTAGACACTTTGAAGCGCAATTATTTTCTCTTTTTTCTAAAGCAAATAGTATATCTCAGCCTCATCGCTTTGTAGTGACCTGGTAGCTGAGTTGGATTTAGAAGGCCTTTCGTTCAGCCAAAGTGTGATGTCCACCTTCTGGCAGGTTTTCCAAACGTTATAGGAGCTCTCTAAATATTATGGATTGAATGGATGGATGGATTGAACAATGCTACGTGAGATGTTCAAAGCTTGGGATATTGTTTTATAACCTAACCCTGCTTTAAACTTCTCCACAACTTTATCCCTGACCTGTCTTGTGTGTTCCTTGGACTTCATGATGCTGTTTTTTTCACTAAGGTTCTCTAACAAACCTCTTGAGGATTTCACAGAACAGCTGTATTTATACTGAGATTAAATTACACACAGGTGGACTTTATTTACTAATTGGGTGACTTCTGAAGGCAATTGGTTCCATTAGATGTTTAGTTAGGGGTATCAGAGTAAAGAGGGCTGAATACAAATGCACACCACATTTTTCACATATTTTTTGTAAAAAATGTTGAAAACCATTTATCATTTTTCTTCCACTTCACAATTATGTGCCACTTTGTATTGGTCTATCACATAAAATCCCCAATAAAATACTTTTACATTTTTGGTTGCAACATGACAAAATGTGGAAAATTTCAAGGGGTATGAATACTTTTTCAAGGCACTGTACATTATACATTTGACAACTGATCAATTCTGATTTACTGATGGCTGATCTAATTTCTTGAGGCCCTTAAACTGCCAGGACAGTACAAATCCCCCTCAAATGAACCCTTTTTTGGAAAGTAGAGAGGCATTTAGTAAGAGGCATGGCATGCTTTTTGAAGTTGTAATATTTTGTCACAACTTTTTGGAAAAGTAAGAAATTTAATTAAATTTGGGGGTTCATTTCACAATTTTTTTTGGACTTTTTTTTTTTTAAGTTGTAAAACTGTAAGTGGGTAGGGGTGGAGACAAGGGTTGATGATTGTAGCTGGGTACAGGGTAGAGACAATGGATGGTGCTTGGAGATGGGTAGAGGGCAGAAACAAGAGATGGTGCTCAGAGGTGGTTAGGGGGCAGAGACAAGGGTTGGTGCTTGGAGGTGGGTAGGGGCAGAGACAAGGGATGGTATTCGGAGGTGGGTAAGAGACAGAGACAAGGCATGTTGCTCAAAGGTGGGCAGGGGGTGGAGACAGGGGGTTGTGTTCAGAGGTGGGTAGGTGGTGGAGATAAGGTATAGTGCTCAGAAGTGGGTAGCGGTGGAGATAAGGGATGGTGCTCGGAGGTGGGTAGGGGCAGAGACAAGAGATGTTGCTCGGAGTTGGGTATAGGGCATAGATAAGTGATGGTGCTTGGAGATGTATAGTGAGCAGAGACAAGGGATGGTGCCCGGAGGTGGATGGGGGGGCAGAGACAAGGAATGGTGCTCGGAGATGGATAGGGGGCAGAGATGAGGGATGATGCTCGGGGATGAGTTGAGGCAGAGACAAGGGATGTTCTCAGAGTTGGGTAGGGAGCAGAGACAAGGGATGATGTGTGGAGGTGGGTAGGGGACAGAGACAGGGGATGGTGCTCGGAGATGGGTAGAGGGTCGAGATAAGGGATAGTGCTCAGAGGTGTGTAGGGGGCACAGATAGGGGATGGTGCTTGGAGATAAGTAGGGAGCAAAGACAAGGGATGGTCCTTGGAGGTGGGTAGGGGGCAGAGATGAGGGATGGTGCTTGGGGTGGGTTGGGGCAGAGATGAAGGGTGGTGCTTGGAGGTGGGTAGGGGGCAGAGACAAGGGATGGTGCTCAGGGGTGGGTTGGTGCAGAGACAAGCAATGGTGCTTGGAGGTGGGTAGAGGGCAGAAACAAGAGATGGTGCTCAGAAGTGGGTAACGGGAAGAGACAGGGGATGGTATTCAGAGGTGGGTAGGGGGGTGGAAATGAGGGATGTGCTCAGAGGTGAGTAGGGGTCACAGACAAAGGATAGCGCTCAAAAATAGGTAGGGGGCATAGAAAAGGCATGGTGCTCGGAGGTAGGTAGGGGGCAGAGACAAGGAATGGTACTCAGAGGTGGGTAGGGGGAAGAGACAAGGGATGTTGCTCGGACGTGGGTAAAGGGCATAGACGAGGAATGGTGCTTGGAGGTGGGTAGGGGGCAGAGACAAGGGATGGTGATCGAAGGTGGGTAGGGGGCAGAGACAAGGAATGGTACTCAGAGGTGGGTAGGGGGAAGAGATAAGGGATGTTGCTCAGAGGTGGGTAGGGGGCAGAGACAGGGGATGGTGCTTGGAGGTGGGTAGGGGGCAGAGACAAGGAATGGTACTCAGAGGTGGGTAGGGGGAAGAGACAAGGGATGTTGCTCGAAAGGGGGGTAAGGGGCAAGGTTGAGGAATGGTGCTCGGAGTTGGGTAGGGGGCAGAGACAAGGGATGGTGCTTGAAGGTGGGTAGGGGGCAGAGTCAAGGGATTGTGCTCAGAGGTATTTAGGGGGAAGATACAAGGAATGGTACTCAGAGATGGGTAGGGGGAAGAAACAAGGGATGATGATCAGAGGTGGGTAGGGGGCAAATATAGGGGATGGGGCTTGGGGGTGGGTAGGGGGCAGAAACGTGGATGGTGCTCAGAGGTGGGTAGGGGGCAGAGACAAGGGATGTTGCTTGGAGGTGGGTAGGGGCAGAGACGAGTGATGGTATTCAGAGGTGGGTAGGGGCAGAGACAAGGGATTGTACTCGGAGGTAGGTAGCGGGCAGATACAAGGAATGGTACTCAGAGGTGGGTAGGGGGAAGAGACAAGGGATGTTGCTCAGAGGTGGGTAGGAGGCAAAGACAGGGGATGGTGCTTGGAGGTGGATAGGGGGCAGAGACAAGAGTTGGTGCTTGGAGGTGGGTAAGGGGAAGAGACAAGGGATGTTGCTCAGAGGTGGGTAGGGGCAAAGAGGTGGGTAGGAGGGGCTCGGAGTTGGGTATAGGGCATAGATAAGTGATGGTGCTTGGAGATGTATAGTGAGCAGAGACAAGGGATGGTGCCCGGAGGTGGGTGGGGGGGCAGAGACAAGGAATGGTGCTCGGAGATGGATAGGGGGCAGAGATGAGGGATGATGCTCGGGGATGAGTTGAGGCAGAGACAAGGGATGTTCTCAGAGTTGGGTAGGGAGCAGAGACAAGGGATGATGTGTGGAGGTGGGTAGGGGACAGAGACAGGGGATGGTGCTCGGAGGTGGGTAGAGGGTCGAGATAAGGGATAGTGCTCAGAGGTGTGTAGGGGGCACAGATAGGGGATGGTGCTTGGAGATAAGTAGGGAGCAAAGACAAGGGATGGTCCTTGGAGGTGGGTAGGGGGCAGAGATGAGGGATGGTGCTTGGGGTGGGTTGGGGCAGAGATGAAGGGTGGTGCTTGGAGGTGGGTAGGGGGCAGAGACAAGGGATGGTGCTCAGGGGTGGGTTGGTGCAGAGACAAGCAATGGTGCTTGGAGGTGGGTAGAGGGCAGAAACAAGAGATGGTGCTCAGAAGTGGGTAACGGGAAGAGACAGGGGATGGTATTCAGAGGTGGGTAGGGGGGTGGAAATGAGGGATGTGCTCAGAGGTGAGTAGGGGTCACAGACAAAGGATAGCGCTCAAAAATAGGTAGGGGGCATAGAAAAGGCATGGTGCTCGGAGGTAGGTAGGGGGCAGAGACAAGGAATGGTACTCAGAGGTGGGTAGGGGGAAGAGACAAGGGATGTTGCTCGGACGTGGGTAAAGGGCATAGACGAGGAATGGTGCTTGGAGGTGGGTAGGGGGCAGAGACAAGGGATGGTGATCGAAGGTGGGTAGGGGGCAGAGACAAGGAATGGTACTCAGAGGTGGGTAGGGGGAAGAGATAAGGGATGTTGCTCAGAGGTGGGTAGGGGGCAGAGACAGGGGATGGTGCTTGGAGGTGGGTAGGGGGCAGAGACAAGGAATGGTACTCAGAGGTGGGTAGGGGGAAGAGACAAGGGATGTTGCTCGAAAGGGGGGTAAGGGGCAAGGTTGAGGAATGGTGCTCGGAGTTGGGTAGGGGGCAGAGACAAGGGATGGTGCTTGAAGGTGGGTAGGGGGCAGAGTCAAGGGATTGTGCTCAGAGGTATTTAGGGGGAAGATACAAGGAATGGTACTCAGAGATGGGTAGGGGGAAGAAACAAGGGATGATGATCAGAGGTGGGTAGGGGGCAAATATAGGGGATGGGGCTTGGGGGTGGGTAGGGGGCAGAAACGTGGATGGTGCTCAGAGGTGGGTAGGGGGCAGAGACAAGGGATGTTGCTTGGAGGTGGGTAGGGGCAGAGACGAGTGATGGTATTCAGAGGTGGGTAGGGGCAGAGACAAGGGATTGTACTCGGAGGTAGGTAGCGGGCAGATACAAGGAATGGTACTCAGAGGTGGGTAGGGGGAAGAGACAAGGGATGTTGCTCAGAGGTGGGTAGGAGGCAAAGACAGGGGATGGTGCTTGGAGGTGGATAGGGGGCAGAGACAAGAGTTGGTGCTTGGAGGTGGGTAAGGGGAAGAGACAAGGGATGTTGCTCAGAGGTGGGTAGGGGCAAAGAGGTGGGTAGGAGGGGCTCAGAGGTGGGTAGGGGGCAAAGAGGTGGCTTGGAGGTGGGTAGGGGGCAGAGACAAGGGATGTTGCTTGGAGGTGGGTAGGGGGCAGAAACGTGGGATGGTGCTCAGAGGGGGGTGGGGGGCAGAGACAAGGGATGTTGCTTGGAGGTGGGTAGGAGGCAGAGAGAAGGGATTATGCTCGGAGGTGGGTAGGGGGCAGAGACAAGGGATTGTGCTCGGAGGTAGGTAAGGGGCAGAGACAGGGAATGGTACTCAGAGGTGGGTAGGGGGAAGAGACCAGGGATGTTGCTCAGAGGTGAATAGGGGGCAGAGACAAGGGATGATGCTTGGAGGTGGGTAGGGGGCAGAGACAAGGGATTGTGCTCGGAGGTAGGTAGGGGGCAGATACAAGGAATGGTACTCAGAGGTGGGCAGGGGGAAGAGACAAGGGATGTTGCTTAGAGGTGGGTAGGGGCAAAGAGGTGGGTTGGCGGAGCTCAGAGGTTGGTAGGGGGCAAAAAGGTGGCTTGGAGGTGGGTAGGGGGCAGAGACAAGGGATGTTGCTTGGAGGTGGGTAGGGGGCAGAAACCTGGGATGGTGCTCAGAGGTGGGTGGTGGGGAAGAGACAAGGGATGGTGCTTGGAGGTGGGTAGGAGGCCGAGACAAGGATGGTGCTCGGAGGTGGGTAGGGGGCAGAGACAAGGAATGCTCCTCAGAGGTGGGTAGGGGGAAGAGACCAGGGATGTTGCTCAGAGGTAAATAGTGGGCAGAGACAAGGGGCGGTGCTTGGAGGTGGGTAGGGGGGCAGAGGCAAGGGATTGTGCTCTGAGGTAGGTAGGGGGCAGATACAAGGAATGGTACTCAGAGGTGGGCAGGGGGAAGACACAAGGGATGTTGCTCAGAGGTGGGTAGGGGGCAAAGAGGTGGGGGGCTCAGAGGTGGGTAGGGGGCAACGAGGTGGCTTGGAGGTGGGTAGGGGGCAGAGACAAGAGATGTTGCTTGGAGGTGGGTAGGAGGCAGAGACAAGGGATGCTACTCAGAGGTGAATAGGGGGCAGACAGGGGATAGTGCTTGGAGATGGGTAGGGGGAAGAGACAAGGGATGTTGCTCAGAGGTGAATAGGGGGCAGACAGGGGATGGTGCTTGGAGATGGGTAGGGGGAAGAGACAAGGGATGTTGCTCAGAGGTGAATAGGGGGCAGACAGGGGATAGTGCTTGGAGATGGGTAGGGGGAAGAGACAAGGGATGTTGCTCAGAGGTGAATAGGGGGCAGACAGGGGATGGTGCTTGGAGATGGGTAGGGGGAAGAGACAAGGGATGTTGCTCAGAGGTGAATAGGGGGCAGACAGGGGATGGTGCTTGGAGATGGGTAGGGGGAAGAGACAAGGGATGTTGCTCAGAGGTGAATAGGGGGCAGACAGGGGATGGTGCTTGGAGATGGGTAGGGGGAAGAGACAAGGGATGTTGCTCAGAGGTGAATAGGGGGCAGACAGGGGATGGTGCTTGGAGATGGGTAGGGGGAAGAGACAAGGGATGTTGCTCAGAGGTGAATAGGGGGCAGACAGGGGATGGTGCTTGGAGATGGGTAGGGGGAAGAGACAAGGGATGTTGCTCAGAGGTGAATAGGGGGCAGACAGGGGATAGTGCTTGGAGATGGGTAGGGGGAAGAGACAAGGGATGTTGCTCAGAGGTGAATAGGGGGCAGACAGGGGATGGTGCTTGGAGATGGGTAGGGGGAAGAGACAAGGGATGTTGCTCAGAGGTGAATAGGGGGCAGAGAGGGGATGGTGCTTGGAGATGGGTAGGGGGTGGAGATAACGGATGTTGCTCGGAGGTGGGTAGGGAGGAAGTACCTGCAGCTATTATCTGAGAAAAAAAATCTTGCAAATGCACCACAATTTAAAACAATGTAATTCCATATATAAAGCAACAACAAAAAATAAAGCCCTTTAAACTACATTTCAAATTTAAAGAAATAGCTGTAATTAACACCTCCTGGTGCTATACAGTGCCTGTTGCTCTAATAAAACAAAAAGAGGAAAATCAGCTAAAAAACAAAACTATATAAAAACCAGCACTCGGCCTATCAAACTGACAGCAAACGGATAGGTGACATTCCGCCACCAGGAACACAGCATTAACCGATTGCAACCGGCACTTTGTACGAAGGCGTATTCCATAATAATTCCACACAAGTCAATCAAACCCTTTAAGGAAAACAAATACAGTGAAGTCAGCACACTGTTTTCCTCTCCGCTCCGTCTCCTCACTTAAAGCTTGACAGCGTTTTCTGTGCAAGTGTACGTATTATAGGTAATCCCTGTTTTTATGTTCTAAAGGGGCAATTATGGACACAGCTTGACATGCATGGCGGGAGAGACCATTAACCCTTTAGCTGCTACAAGGTAACAACACCAGTAGAGTCTCCATAAAAAAAAACAAAAACGAAGGCTTCAAAACCCACAGGCTGCAATTACGCCTGTCAGCGAAATGAGGTATAATGGCTGGTGAGAGCTACGCGCTTGTCCGGTAAACATGGCCTGCCAGTCAGGGAGACGCAGGGAATATTATTGATGTTCCTAGTATGTCAATGCAGGGCAGATTAACGGGGGGGGGATACACACATTACTGACTTAATAATCTTGCCTTCATAAAAAAAGTCCTGACTCCTTGATGGTGAGCCGGTTGGTTCTTTGCATGCCTTATCGCTAATTGCCAGGAAAAAGCAGCAACTGAAATGGAATCCATAGAATTATAGGGAATGGAGGGTTATCCAAACCCAAGAGCAAACATGCAATATATTGCGGAGGTGGTAATTTGTTTTTGTTTTTTTATTCTTTCTTTCCTTTATTGTTACCTGGTGATCCTGCCAATATGTCTGTTATTTTTCGATTTGCTTTAACAGAGTAAGCTGTCTAGACAAAGTGGCAGTTAGAAGGTTGGGACAAATCGTTTACCGCTCACAGGGGTGCTTACAATGGTCAGTTTGTATTTATTTATGTAAATCCTTTATTCTAAAAGAAAAAAAAAACCTGTTGCTGTATCTGCTTATTTATTTATTTCAGGTACTTATATAGCGCCGTCAATTTACGCAGCGCTTTACATATACATTGTACATTCACATCAGTACCTACCCTCAAGGAGCTTACACTCTAAAGCCCCGTACAAACGATCGGATTTTCCAACAGGAATTGTGTGATGACAGGCTGTTGGCGGAAAATCTGACCGTGTGTACGCTCCATCGGACAATTGTTGTCGGATTTTCCGCAGACAAATGTTGGATAGCAGGTTTTAAAATTTTCTGCGGACAAATGTCTGTCGTCGGATTTTCCGAGCGTGTGTACACAAGTCCGTCAGACAAAAGTCCAAAGTACAAACACGCATGCTCGGAAACAAGGACGAGCCAGAAGCAGACAGTCTTGTAAACTAGCGTTTGTAATGGAGAATTAACATTCGTGACGCGGCAAATTAGGAAATCTGGAAATGCAGCGCACAATTCTCTTCTTCTTTAACGGGATAATAATGAAGCTGCTTTGCTGGTGATACTGATGGAGTTATTGCAAAGAAATTTTCAAAGGCTTTTTTTTTCTAGTGATATCAAGAATAATATTATTGTGCTTGTTATTTTTTATTTGGGCAAGTTACCACAACACCATTATCCCATAGTTTTTAGGATCAAAGATACAACTATGTTGGTGTCCCTTGTTAATTTTACATTGTATTTTATAAAATGTAACTGCCAAGTATTATTCTACACAATTTTTTTTATTGTGCATTAAAAAAAGAAAACAAATAAAATTAGACATGATATCTGCCAATAGAACTTAACCAAAAAGTGCATCCTATGCATCCAAAAATATAGAAAATATACCAAATCAAATCATTATTATTCAACCAAAAAATAATAAGTAATAACTCCAAAGCCAATAATAAATAACACGTTATCTCCTTTGATTCCGCAACATGTCTGGTTGATGAACGGACGTTCAGAAACGAACTGAAAAGCAGGAAATGAAAAGTGCGAAATGAAAAGCGCGAATCAACACTCACCAAACTTCTACTAACATGAAATTAGCAGAAGGAGCCCAAAGGGTGGCACTAAAGAGCTGAAAAACAACGTAGTACGTCACTACGTTCGTAATTGTTGGCCAACAATTGTGTGGCCATGTGTATGCAAGACAAGTTTGGGCCAACGCCCTTCGGCCAAAATTTCACGGTTTTGTTGGCCAACAATCCGATCGTGTGTACGAGGCTTAAGGCTTATAAAATGTTAGCTGGAGTTCATCTTTTATTTGGAAGTCCATCTGAGGCCAGGTTCACACTGTTCTGACACAAAAGTCGCGCAACTTATGATCCGACTTTGCCCTGCGACATCAATCCGACTTCCATGCGACTTTAATGAACAGAGTCTGACTTTGAAATGAGTGCGGTCTGGTATGCTTTTTACGGCAAAAAAAAAAAATGGCAGGTCCCCTACATATTAGATCCTTATACAAGCATGCAGCCCGGCAGGCCAGGAAAGGGGGAGGATGAGCGAGCACCCTGAACCATACCAGGTCACATGCCCTTAACGTGGGGGGGGGGGGGGGGCTTTGGGGCGGGGGAGACCATAATCTGCCACTAAAGGGTTTTACAGCAAATTTACAAAAAAAATGGTGTAGGGTCCTCCCCAAAATCCATACTAGACCCCTATCTGAGCATGCAGCCCCGAAAGGTGGGAGGATGAGCGAGCGCCCCCCCCCCCCCGAACCACACCAGGCCACATGCCCTCAACGTGAGGGGGGGTGCTTTGGGGCAGGGGGAGACCATAATCTGCCACTAAAGGGTTTTACAGTAAATTTACAAAAAAAAGGGTGTAGGGTCCCCCCAAAATCCATACTAGACCCCTATCTGAGCATGCAGCCCGGAAAGGGGGGAGGATGAGTGAGCGCTCCCCCGAACCACACCAGGCCACATGCCCTCAACGTGAGGGGGGGTGCTTTGGGGCGGGGGGAGACCATAATCTGCCACTAAAGGGTTTTACAGCAAATTTACAAAAAAAATGGTGTAGGGTCCTGCCCAAAATCCATACTAGACCCCTATCTGAGCATGCAGCCCTGAAAGGGGGGAGGATGAGCGAGCGCCCCCCCCCGAACCACACCAGGCCACATGCCCTCAACGTGAGGGGGGGTGCTTTGGGGCAGGGGGAGACCATAATCTGCCACTAAAGGGTTTTACAGTAAATTTACAAAAAAAATGGTGTAGGGTCCCCCCAAAATCCATAAAAGACCCCTATCTGAAAAGGGGGAGGACGAGCGAGCACCCCCCCCGAACCATACCAGGTCACATGCCCTCAACATGGGGGGGTGGGGGGGTATGCTTCTCTGCCCCAAAGCACAAAAAAAAAACAGTGTAGTGTAACAAAAAACATGAGGCAGTTTTTGACAATTCCTTTACTAAAAATGAATATTATCCCCCGATGTAGATCCAACATCACAGTCCCGGGCATGATGGATCCGTGACATCACGAGAAGGCAGGGTCTCCAGGTAACCTCACCGCATGGTCATGCCCCATAGCTATATAAGAACTGTCAGACACAGGAGTTGCCAGTACGGCGGGAGCATTAGTCAGGGGAGGAGCATTTTTTATTTATTTATCGGGTCGGAGACGGCAGCGGCGACGGCCATCATGACTGACCTTGGATCTACTTTGGGGAACATTATTAACTTTTTATTAAAACTGCCTTGTTTGTTTTTTGTTACACTACACTGTTTTTCTTTTTCAAACTCATTCATATAAGGGGGGCCGGAATCTGGGGGCCCCCTTTCCGAAAAGGGGGCTTCCAGATTACGATAAGCCCCCTACCCAGGGACCACCACAGCCACAGCCCAGGGTTGTGGGGAAGAGAACCCCCCCCCTGCCCCAAAGCACCCCCCTCATGTTGAGTGCATTTGGCCTGGTATGGTTCAGGAGGGGGGGGCACTCGCTCGCCCCCCCTCTTTTCCTGGCCTGTCGGGCTGCATGCTCAGATAAGGGTCTGGTATGGATTTTGGGGGGGGACCCCACGCCAATTTTTATATTAATTTTGCGAAGGGGTTTCCCCTTAAAATCCATGCCAGATCTATGGGTCTGGTATGGATTTGAGGGGGATCCACGCTGTTTTTTTTTTCAATACATTTTAACTTGCTAACATTGGCTAACATGTCACAAGTCAGTTAAGATGCTGATCCGACTTGGATGCGAATTCCATTCAATCCTATGGGCTGAAATCGGACAGAAGTCTGACCAAAGTAGTGCAGGAAGCTTTTCCAAAGTCGGACCAGATAAGACGGCTCTCATAGTGAATCATTGATTTTTGCAGGTCATACGACATGTGCTCCCAAAGTCGGAGCGCATGTTGCACCAGTGTGAACCGGACCTTAATCTACTAGATCAATTACCAACCCCTCCCCCCACAATGACAATGCTGCTTTTGTAAAGTGTCTCCATTGCCCCTCCATCTAGAGTAGAGACAACCTAAGAAAGGAAGTGTGGTACTGGCCAGATCACCAAATGAAAATAAAGGAAAAAAAAGCCTAGAATAAGAATAAAAAACCAATACAGCCACCACATTTATCCGATTCCCGACCGGCCGCCGCAGTTATACTGCGGCAGAATGGCTCCCCTTGGCGAGCCGCCATATCTGTATGTCGGCCCTTTAAGACGCAGTAGGAGGCGTGCACGTGCCCCCGCAGTGTGTGCCTGGAGCCGATGTGAGTGCCCGGCGGGATCGACGATCGCCAGGCACTCACAATCGCTCGTGACAGAGCAAGAACCGGGATCTGTGTGTGTAAACACACAAATCCCAGTTCTCTCAGAGGAGAGAGATTGTGTGTTCATACCAAGTATGAACACCGATCTCTCTCCTCCCCTAGTCAGTCCCATCCCCACTACAGTTAGAACACAGTTAACCCCTTGATCGCCCCCCCTAGTGTTAACCCCTTCCCTGCCAGTGACATTTATAAAGTAATCAGTGCATTTTTATAGCACTGATCACTGTATAATTGTCAGTGGTCTCAAAAATGTGTCAAAAGTGTCCAGTTTATCTGCCGCAATATCCCAGTCCCCATAAAAGTCGCAGATTGCTGCCATTACTAGTAGAAAAAAAAATTATAATAATAAAAATGCCATATATCTATCCCCTATTTTGTAGACAGTGCAATCAGTGAATTTTTATAGCACTGATCGCTGTATAAATGCCAATGGTCCCAAAGTAGTGTCAAAAGTGTCCGATGTGTTCGCCATAATGTCGCAGTCATGATTCGCAGATCGCCACCTTTACTAGTAAAAAAAATAATAATTATAAAATGCCATAAAACTATCCCCTATTTTGTAGACGCTATAACTTTTGCGCAAACCAATCAATATACGCTTATTGCGATTTTTTTTACCAAAAATATGTAGAAGAATACGTATCGGCCTAAACTGAGGAAAATTTTTTTTTGTTTGTTTTTTTTTTTATTTGGGGATATTTATTATAGCAAAAAGTAAAAAATATTGTGTTTTTTCAAAATTGTCGCTCTTCTTTTGTTTATAGCACAAAAAATAAAAACCGCAGAGGTGATCAAATACCACCGAAATAAAGCTCTATTTGTGGGGAAAAAAGGACATCAATTTTGTCTGGGAGCCACGTCGCACAACCGCGCAATTGTCAGTTAAAGCGATGCAGTGCCGTATGGCAAAAAATGGCCTGGTCATTGAGCGGCCAAATCTTCCAGGGCTGATATTTGTATTACAATTTAAAACAGTTTATTGATATTATTTATTTAGTTTTACTCTGTATTCCAAAGGCTCCTCCTGCTTATGTTTCTCTGCAGACAGGCTGGGAGAGAGCAGGTCACGTGACAGCTGTATTTTCATTAGGAAAAAGGTACTTAGATTTGTTTTTTGTTTTTAAAACAGTGTCATCATCCACATACAGAAAGAGAAGGGACAATGTAAATTACACAGTGTGTGTTTACTATCACGTTAAGGATTGGTAAGCTGCAATATGTAAAATGTTTGTTTTTGGGTTTAGATGCACTTTAAGTTAACCACTTCTTGACTGCAAAATACATATTCAACTCCTTGCATGGTGCTCATTCTGTGTAATCGCCCATCCTGGGCTTTTGTGTTTTTTTTATAGTCCCTTTGCTGGTTTCATGACAAAGTTAATTCCAGAGTGATACCCCACAGTATTATTTTTTGCCACAAGATGACCTCAGTCTTCCAGGATGAATGATGCCCCTTGTCATTCAACCCAAATGACAGAGGAAGTGCCAAGAATGCAGGACATCATAGACCCGCCCACTGAGGGGACTTCATCACAGTGCCCTGCATTCAAAGAGGTGAAGTGATTTACTAAAGGCAGCTTGACTATTCACTTTGCAAGGGAAATTGCCCTTTGCAAGGAAATTTTCTCCAGAGTTTAGGGAATAATGAGGTGTCACGCTACTGACTTCCAACACCCAAGCATGTAAATGCAAAAATTGTTTTTTTTTTAATTATTATTTATTTTTTCCCTTGATTGGGTATTCTTTGCAAAGTGAAATTTCACCACATTCACTAAGCTCTGGGGAAAATTCCCTTGCGAAGTGAATATTCCCTTGGAAAGTGAACCGCCTATAGCCTTTAGTAATACAACCTCTTTGCGTGTATGGTGCTGTGATGAAGTCCCCTCAGGGAATGGGTCCATGACTCCCTGCACTCTCAGGATTCCTTGGTCTTGAATGACAATGTCTAGCATTCAATCTGGCAAACAAACAACATCTTGAGGCATAAAATAATTTTGCTGGGGATCACTGTGTCATGGTCAGGGGTCAGGCTTGGAGACCAGTAGCTAGCAGTAGACAGGCTCCCACCAACCAACTGGATAAATATACAAGCAGGACAGGCTTGCGGATGACACGGGCTGACCTGAGGTGTGGGGTCAAAGCACTTACAGGTATTCACCAGAGCTCCTGATGGTGGAGATGGGTTTTGTTGCATGTTAGTATCAGGGTGCAGTCCTCAGGATCACCCTACTAGGAGGTCTGCAAGATAGAAGATTTAGCAGGTAGGGATCAAAGAGATGCGTAGACAGTAAACAAGCCAAAGTTCAGTAACAAGTGGTTACAAGCAGGTCAGGCTTGCGGATGACACGGGCTGACCTGAGGCATAGGGTCAAAGCACTTACAGGTATTCACCAGAGCTCCTGATGGTGGAGATGGGTTTTGTTGCATGTTAGTATCAGGGTGCAGTCCTCAGGATCACCCTACTAAGAGGTCTGCAAGATAGAAGATTTAGCAGGTAGGGATCAAAGAGATGCGTAGACAGTAAACAAGCCAAAGTTCAGTAACAAGTGGTTACAAGCAGGTCAGGCTTGCGGATGACACGGGCTAACTTGAGGCGTGGGGTCAAAGCACTTACAGGTATTCACCAGAGCTCCTGATGGTGGAGATGGGTTTTGTTGCATGTTAGTATCAGGGTGCAGTCCTCAGGATCACCCTACTAGGAGGTCTGCAAGATAGAAGATTTAGCAGGTAGGGATCAAGGAGATGCGTAGACAGTAAACAAGCCAAAGTTCAGTAACAAGTGGTTACAAGCAGGTCAGGCTTGCGGATGACACGGGCTGACCTGAGGCGTGGGGTCAAAGCACTTACAGGTATTCACCAGAGCTCCTGATGGTGGAGATGGGTTTTGTTGCATGTTAGTATCAGGGTGCATTCCTCAGGATCACCCTACTAGGAGGTCTGCAAGATAGCAGATTTAGCAGCTAGGGATCAAAGAGATGCGTAGTCAGTAAACAAGCCAAATTACAGTAACAAGTGGTTGTAGGTTGGGATAAAGCAGAAGCGTAGTCAAGGAACAAGCCAAAGGTTGGTAATGAGTGTTTTTGGAGATAATGACAATGGTAGGAATGCAAGATATTGGCTGGAGAGTGCACAATAATCTGGCAAACAGGAAGTGCAAAGACATGGCCTAAAGTGGGAGTAAACTCCCATGGTTGATTTTTACCTATAGGTAAGCCTATAGTAAGGCTTACCTATAGGTACAGTAAATATCTCCTAAACATACACCGTTTAGGAGATATTTACTTGTAAAGCCACCGGTGACGTCACCAGCGCATTCGCTCTGAAGAAAGAGCATACGCGTCCTTTTACTTCAAAGCCCTGTGCTATGAACAGCCGCTCCCACATGTTTGCATCATCGCGGCTCGTCCAATCAAAGATCCGGAGCCCACTAACCCAGAAGAAAGACCGAGTGAAGATGGAAGCCTTGTCGGCGGTGACAGTGTCCTACTGGAGGGCTTTGTTTAAAGGTAAGTTTCACATAATGTGCTAGTATGCGATGCATTTTTTTCTTTTAAAGGCTGCGGTTTACTACCACTTTAAGTCAGGAGGTTCATGGGATAAGCAAAAAGTTCAAGGTTCACCAGAAACAAGAGACAAGGCAAGGTTGTTCTAGAAGATCAGACAGAGAGCTGTCTAGCATCTCAGGTGGCTCAGCAAGAAGAGCTCCTGCCAGATGCAGCAGAGGATGTGGGGTCAGATGCACATCCTACACTCTGGATTGAAAGTGGGTATTGCAGCAATTGCTAGTTTTTATAATTAAACCAGTAAGGGGACAAATAAAACCAAAAACCCCTATTTTAGTAAATCAGCCCCAAAGTGTAAAGATGCATAGAGCAACCATATAGATGGTAACAGCACAAAGCAAGGTCTTCAAGTGTACAACCGCTTAGCCATTCCTATACAAATCTGGAAATGTTGCAATTTTCTAAAACTGGACAAATATACAAACATGCAATAGAAAAACCTGGAGCCATTGTATAAACTGTATGTCTACAAACAACCCCCAAGTTCTTATTTCCTGCTCTCTGATTGGCTCACTGCTTTTCCGAAAAGTCTGCACTGGACTTAGAGTTGCCACCTCATCCCTTTAAACCCGAACACATATGAATTACACAGGTTCTGAGGCTAATTAAATGCAGGTAAGGCACCGTGTGAGTTTAATTACCACCTTAATCAGCCACAGAACCTGTGTAATTAATATGTGTTCGGGTTTAAAGGGATGAGGTGGCAACCATAACTGGACTACACATTAAATTTCATTAAAGACTCCACTTGAGTTGCCCAGTTTTGTGACAGGTTGATATCAGTTTTTAGGCACCTTCCTCGTGCACCCCAATGACACATGCATCCCTTGTGTGGAAGTGGCCTGGACTCTGCATGATACAAGTACTTAAACACTTAATCCACTTTGATGCCTCCCAGTTGTTATAATGTCTCTTCTGCCTTAAGACTCCCATATGATATAGATTTGCAGGAGATGGGAGATCGTTAATTTGTGTTTTATGCAGAAGGCCACATCAATATCTGGACAAGTATTGTTTTCTTTAGACCATTACCTCAGTTGTGGATGAGCTGACAATATTCTTAAAGGAGAGCAACACAGTTTTTAGAATGACATAACCATGTAGAAAGATGCATTTCTGTACAGAAACATACACATGGGTCTTTAAAATAGGGATGGGGGTGGGCGCATGCACGGCTTTCGGTCATGGTGGTGGTAAAGACTGAGCTCTGGATCCCATCTGCTCTCCGGGCCCCCGTACCACTCCTAACCTACTCCATTCACCATGGGGGTAAGCACAAACACTCCCTGGATGCTTGAAGCACCCCAAGGGTAAGATTGGTCAGCAAAAACACTGTTACAGGCCGCTACTGGACCTACGCTATGAAACGGCAATGGACAGATACCTTACTAGGCCACAATCCCCGGCCTTGCCTACGCCCGTGGACCCGTTCGCCACTATGAATCCCTCACTGGGGGCGACGATGCAGAAAACACTGCATCCCTCACCCAAGACACCCCTGCAATGTCCCCCCAAGCTACTCAGGCTGTTTTAACCCCCGAATTACTAAAGAGAAACTCCAGGCTCTTCTCCATCAATTAACAAGGGTTAAGGAAGGGTCCCTTCCTTAAAGCTTTGCAGGCTTTGGACTCTCAAACATCTGCACAGGTACAGTTGGCCTCCTTTTTTGTCTCCTTGTTTTCCCATGTCAAACGGTACAGGACAGGGATATCCTCTGTCCCCCCTCCTTTTTATCCTCAGTCTGGAGCCTCTGGCAGAAGCAATTCGAAGTCACTCAGACATCAAGGGGGTACTGATGAGACAGTGGTAGTACAAGTTATCCCTCTTTGCTGATGATATTCTTTTGACATTGACAAATCCTATCATCTCACTCCCTTCCCTACACATTCTTCTACATTCCTTTGGGAACATATCAGGCTATAAAAATAACACTGCTAAAACTGCCCTCCCCTACACATATCACCAGATTTATTAGCGCAACTTAAAAGTACGTCCCCTCTAAATGATGCCCTCAGTTCCTTTAATACTTAGGTATTCAGCTTACTTCCTCATACTCTAGCATTTACTCAGCTAACTATCCTCCCTTATTTCAGGACATCTATCGATGTCTCCACCAATGGGCTACATACACAATCTCCATGTTAGGTAGAATTAATGTCCTAAAAAAAGGCCGTGTTGCCACGCTTGCTATATCTCTTTGAAACATTACCGGTTGCTGAACCTATTAGTCAGCTTAAAGCTCTTCACAGGGGTTTTTTGAAAATCATATGGAATAACAATAACGCATCGTATTGCCAGCTCGGAGGTCTTCTCTCTAAAATCTCATGGGGGGTCTGGGAGCCCCTAATATTATTAAGTATTATTATGCCTTTAACCTCCGAGTTGTCGTTTCCTGGTCCTGTCAGGTGGTCAGAGATTGATCGGTGTACTCTCTATCTGGTACACCCATGCTCCTTGGTATGGTCCCGTTCTCTTCTAACTGATCCTGTGTTGAAGCACATGTGTCTAGAACCAATGCTATATGGTGTAAATGTGTACTGAAATACTCTCTCTCCTCACCATGTCCTCCTCTATCTAATATATTGTAAAATCCAGTCCATGATCTTAATACTGGAGTCTACTGTCTTGTTGTGGATTGCATATGTTTTTCTTTCATACATGTGCGCAGCATATTGCATTAGGGTGTGCACCCCAAAGCTCAAACACACATGCTTTTCTCTGCAGCCTGAGCTGCACTGTACAGTGAATGAAAGAGAAGTGTGCTGTGCTGAGTGGCTTCCTGTTGATTCAAACTGAAGGATAGTAAACACTGTTTACTATCCTTCAGTTATGAATGGATACAGTGAGCAAGTGTGTTCACTGTGTTCATTTAGAAAAGGAAGGGGCCAGTAAATTACATATTTACTAGCCCCTTCCCCTGCTCTCCATTCTGAAACATCCCCTGCAGCAGCCTAGAGGAGAGGAGGGAAGCCAGCAGCACTACAGGGCGGGTGGCCAACAAGGAGGGGGGGCCTGAGCAGTAGGGGGAATCGGCACCGCACATAGTGATTAGGGTGTGCCCAGGCACACCTGGCACACCCCCTGCACATGCCTATGTTTTCTTTATTATGCTCTCCTGTAGGTCCCTCTATTGTAAGATGACATTCTAATATATATGCCCTGTACTGTGTACTTCTGCCTTTATTAATCTTTAACTCCATTACTTTCATAGTACAAAATAGTACATTAGTAGATTAGTACAATAGTACAAATAGTTCACTACAAAAAAAAATAGGGATGGGGTTCATCCATACAGAAATAAGGTGTTAGCCCATCCATCGAAGCCAGCCTCAGTTGCTCATCTCTTTATTTTTAAAGACTCCCCCCGCAGACCCCCAAGACCTGCCAGGGTTGTGGGGAAGAGACCGTTGACCTGCTTTGCCAATGAGGGTCTTCGCTGACAAGGTACCCTCTACATATTGGGGGCATGTGGCCTGGTATTGTTTAGGATAGGGCAAGTTTGCTGCTCCTTCTTCCCTGGCCAGCCAGCCTACATTCTTGGGTAAGGGTCTAGTGTGGATTTTGGGGAGGACTCAATGCTTTTTTGGCTGTTTTTTGTGTGTGGGTTTCTCTCTTAAAATTAATACCAAGCCCAGAGGGTCTTGCATGCCATTTTTAGTTGCATGGGGATCTGTCCTTAAAATCTATACCAGGCCCTCATCAAAGATAAGGGTCTGGTATGGATTTCTCGTGGGAACCCCGCACCACCTTACTTTTGTTTCTTTTTCTTTCCATAGGTCTCCCCTTACAGTTCTTATCTAGGATATAGATAAAAAAATTACCCGGCTGCTTTGTTTATGATATAAAGTAAAACCTTGGATTGTGAGCAACGCGGTTTACGAGCGTTTCGCAATGCGAGCTGTTTTTTAAAAAAATGCTGACTCGTTTTGCGAGTGTTGTCTCGCAAGATGAGCAGGATTCAAGCCTCAGGGATGTGCATTACCGCATTTGGCCAGAAGTGCGGGGGGCACTCGGAGACAATTCCTTCACTATAACCCTTGAAAATGTACAATTGATTTTCCAGGTTGGTTTTTGACTTCTACGGGATTTATATTTAGGTTTTCAATTTGCTCATTTTTGAACATGTTCGCTGAAGCAATCAAATCCTAGCAGATATGCTCATAACTACTCTTGAAAAGAAGAGGGGAAAAAAGTGTCTTGCGTTCTGCCTGCTTTTACAGTTTGTTGTGAATTTGTCTCATCATATGCAAGAATGCAAATCAGAAAACTTAGGATGGACACCAACATTGTGGTTGGTGTTTACCACTGGTCCAAAATTCACATGATTGATTATACCCACAACTTTTTTTCATCATTAGTTATCCTGTATGCTAGCTTTTAAAAGTAACAAAGGGAAATGTAATAAGGAACACAAAACCATTATTACGCACATACATTGTTGGCTGCTAAACACAATATTACAAGGCAATGGAGATCCATCTCGTCCCCTGGGAACTGAGATAAAAAAAATGATCTTCTTGTGTCATGGAGAAAAGCAGCACTTGACCTGAAAGCATATGGAGATCACTGGAGTAGCGGTACAGTAACGGTAACTACTACAGTCATTTCCAGCTTTGAGTAGAATCGGGTATGGTATACACATAGTTACATTGGTCCAAGCTGGTCTGATATGTAAAACATATCCATAGCCGGAATAATCCTTTAACCACCTCCTGCCCTGCCGATGCACAGATGTGGCCTGGTGGGACAAGCAACATTCTAATTGGATGCACCGGTGCATTCTCCTACTTTTGGCACTCATGCATGGCCTCAGGGTTGCACACAAGTGCAATCTGTAACAGATTGGTGTACCAGGCCCTAGTACCATGTGATCGCTGGGACCAATCACATGAAAAGCAGTAAAAAAAAATGGCTGTCATTCATGGCGCCATTGCTAAACCAAAAATATTGTTGGAAGCTAGCATCATCAAGATTCAGGAGGAATAGGATAGGCAGCATATGCAGTCTTCAAGGGATCCCACATCCCTAGCAAATTCAGTTACATCAGCATCAGGGGCTTGATAGCTGCTGATTCAGGACTGACTAATTTTTATAAATGAGAGCCTATCAACGGAGTCTGTGGACAGGCGCACTCTTCGATCCCTTACAAACCCTTCAGCAGCACTGAATGTGCGTTCAGAAAGCACGCTGGATGCAGGTCAGGCCAGTAGCTCGAGAGCTCTTCGAGAACGCTTTACATTAATTCAGAAAATGCAAAGCATTCTCTGCAAGGCACCAGTGGCCAGCCTCCTGTTTTCACAATGCATCAGGCCAGCTGCTCAGCACTAGACCTAAAAGCAAGTGGAGAACACTGGAGTAGCGGTACAGTAGCGGTGACTACTACAGTAATTTCCAGCTTTGAGTGGAATCAGGTATGGTATACACCTAGTTACATTGGTCCAAGCTGGTTCAATATGAAAAAAAAAAATATCCATACCCAGAATTCTTCTTTAACCCCCTCCCGCCCTGCCGATGCACAGATGTGGCCTGGTGGGACAAGTGTCATTCTAACTGGATGCACCTGTGCAGCCTTCCACTTTTGGCACTCATGCATGGCCTCAGGGTTGCACACAAGTGCAATCTGTTACAGGTTGGTGTACCGGGCCCTAGTGCAATGTGATCACTGGAACCAATCACATTGATCACATGAAAAGCAGTAAAAAAAATGGCTGTCATTCATGATGCCATTGCTCACTACTGCTTGTACTACTGTGATCTCTGTGATTGGTCACAGTGATCACATGGTACAGGGCAAGTCACATTGGCCCTGTACTATGTGATGGCTGTGGCCAAAAACAGCTATCACAATATTAAACAATGGCATTATGAATAGAGGTGATTGTTTATATAGTGATCATTACTGTAATAAGCAATCATAGTGAAAAAAAAAATTCTGATCGGTCCCAGCCATCCCCCGAGAACAACTGCATGCCTGAAACAACAGGATCTCTTTTGTTCTTACTTTCTTCAGCCTCCTGTACTTTCTGACCAGTGAACATGGCATTCCTAGGGGCAATCATGTACCAGTAGGCTACATTTGCTTGGCTTATCAGATCGGGGACTGCTATGGGTGCTGCTACACTAAGCTATACTCCCTGATCACCCGTATAGAGGCGACCATTGCAGTACATTGGTTTTGATACAATTGGTTGGTTTGTATGTAGCATCCTCCTAGTTAAGTACAATGGAACCTCAGATTACGAGCATAGTACGTTTCAGTATGCTCGTAATCCAATGTACTCGCATATCAAAGCGAGTTTTCCCATTGAAGTCAATGGAAATGAAAATAACTCGTTCCACATTGACTTTTATGGGATGCATTACCGCATGCGGCCAGAGGCGGGGGGTGCCGGAGAGCCTCGAAAACGGCCGAAAAGGCCCGAGCACACTTCTCAACAAGCGTCGGAAAGACTCCGTTCACGAGCCTTTCTGAGGTTTGCTGAGGTCAGCTGAACTGTCCTCGGGCCTTTCCGTGCATTTCCGAACGCCGACAATCAGCGCTGTTCGGCTCCGGCGCCCCCGACCTCAGGCCAAAAGCGGTACTGCACACCGCTTTTGGCCTGAATCCTGCTCGTTTTGCGAGACAACACCCGCAAACCGAGTTAGGATTTTTAGAAATACAGTGCTCCTTTTGCGAAATGCTCGTTACCGCAAGAGCTGAGCCAGAGTCAGAGCCGAGCAGAGCCAAAAGTCGCCGTTCGGAAATGCACGGAAAGGCCCGAGGACAGTTCGGCTGATCTAGGCAAACCTCGGAAAGGCTCGTGAACGGAGCCTTTCCGAGGTTTGCCGAGGTCAGCCTAAGTGTCCCTCGGACCTTTTCGGCCATTTCCGAGGCTCTCCGGCACCCCCCCGCCTCTGGCTGCATGCAGTATTGCATCCCATTGAAGTCAATGCGGAACAAATTATTTCCGTTTCCATTGACTTCAATGGGGAAACTCGCTTTGATATGCGAGTACATTGGATTACGAGCATACTCCTGGAACGGATTATGCTCGTAATCCGAGGTTCCAATGTACTGTTTTAAGGGGCAGACCCTGGGCTGATTTGTCATGCCGCCTCAGCAATCTTCTTGATCCCAGATCTCTCCATAAAGAGGACCTGTGATCTTTTTTTCTATTACAAAGAATGCTTACATTCCTTGAAACAGGAATAAAATTGATAGTGTTAAAAGGACAGTGTAAAAATAAAATAAGTAAAATAAATAATAAGATAAAAAAAAAATGTAAAGCACTTCCGTCCCTCCAAGCTTGCGCACTGCATACCTACGTCGCGCACCTATATGTAAATGGTTTTGTAAATGGTATGGCCGTCAACGTTAAAGCAAGAGAAATAATTCTAGCACTAGACCTCCTCTGTAACACTAAAAAGTTGATCTGTAAAGATATTTAAACAGTTGCCTATGAAGATTTTTATATATCGTAGTTTGTCGCCATTTCACAAGCGTGAGCAATTTTAAAGCGCAACGTGTTTGGTATCTGTTTACTAACATCATCTTTCACATTATACCAAAAAATTGGGGTAACTATTGCGTTATTTAAATTTGTTTATTATTATTGTTTTTTTTTTTTTTCAAAAAATTGCTTTTGCAAAACCGTTGCGCAAATACCGTGTGACATAAAAAATTGAAACAATCGCTTGCAACAATTAGGGGTTATAAGTAATTTTCTAGCAAAATATACTGATTTAAACTTGTAAACGAAAATGGCCAGGAAAAAACCCATCCGGCAAGCGGTTAATTAAATAAGTATGAAAATGTGGTCAATAAAACATGAAACAATGAGAAGCAATTAATTATCTAGCGCATATATTTAAGAATAGTTTAAATTTAAGTGAGCTATTATAAAAATCAGACTTTTTATGTATTTATGTTTTTTAGATGTAGATGTATTCTGATAAAAAAAAAATGATGATATTTTTTTTCTAGAAGATAAAAATTCACAATTTTTATGTAACACCATGCTTTTTTCTTTTTTTTTTTTTTTTTTTTTTTTTTACACAACAGGTAAAAAGCCTAATGGTTGTCAGTTTATTTGTGATTTTTCTCCTGCTCTGAGGTCATCTAGGTAACGTTAATGTCAGCCATTTTTACTCATATTGGTATCTTCTGAGCACTTAGCAGATGTGAGCCCGGGTAAGTCCACTTATCTCGTCACTCTGACAAATTCAATTGCCAAACCTTTTACAGACTTTTTTTCTATAGAAATTTGATCCCAACATTAGTAGCTCAAGGCCGTCTCAGGAACCAAGAGTAGTTCGTATATGACTTGCAATTTAGTTCACTCCGTTTTTAGTGAAAAATTATTTTTCCTTCAACGTCTGTTGTCTGTTGTGAAGTGGATGAGCTGCTTAGATTCTAGAGTAGCATCTTGCTGCCAGTGCACCAGGAAAATCAGAAGTTGCCCATAAATGCTGGGGTTGGTTCGGGAAACGGCAATGGCAATTATGACCAAGGATTAGATTCTGTACATCAAGAGTTTTCATTTCCTCAAAATGTCAAATCAAGAGACTTTAGATAATAATAATAATAATAGAGCAATTTTGATTATTTTGATTTAATACATTGGAAACAATCGGAAGGGTGAAATAAAGGTTTGAGGCGGTTTTTAAGGGTCCAGTGGACTTTTGAGGACACCTGAGGATTGTGGAGGCTTATTCAACTATTCTCAACCTGTTTTTCTTTCCACAAATATAAAAAAAATATATATATATAAATAAATAAAAAGATGTATTAAAAAATATGAACAATACACTATATTGTCAAAAGTATTGGAACACCTGCCTTTACATGAACTTTAATGGCATCCCAGTCTTAGTCCGTAGGGTTCAATCAGGGCTGGTGCAAGGATTTTTGACACCCTAGGCGAAACCTCATTTTGAAGCACCCCCCCTTTGGCTCCACCCCTGACTCCACCCCCTTTGCCCTGCCCATGTATACCCCACCTTTTTAATGGAGCGCCCATCAAATGCAGCCCACCAGCATCCATCAAATTCAGCCTCACCAGCACCCATCAAATGCAGCCTACCAGTGCCCATCAAATGCAGCCTACCAGTGCCCATCAATGCAGCCTACCAGTGCCCATCAAATGTAGCTTCACCAGTGCCCATCAATGCAGCCTACCAGCGCCCATCAAATGCAGCCTCACCAGCGCCCATCAATGAATGTTTGCTTGCTTCCATTCATTCGGGAGACGGACACAAACACAGTCCTCCGCAGCCGCTGCACCTCTGAAACTATGTGCAAATGGAGCGGCGGCTGCCTGCTGATGATGAGACCTAGTTGCTTGCTGAAGAGTGTAGGAAAACCAGTGGCCGGGTGCCCTAGGCAGCAGTGCGCCCTAGGCGGCTGCCTAGTTTGCCTAGTGGCAGCATCGGCCACTGGGTTCAATATTGAGTTTGCCCACCCTTTGCAGCTATAACAGCTTCAATTCTTCTGGGAAGGCCGTCCACAAGGTTTAGGAGTGTGTCTATGGGAATGTTTGAACATTCTTCCAGAAGCGCATTTGTGAGGTCAGGCACTGATGTTGGACGAGAAGACCTGGCTCGCAGTCTCCTCTCCAATTCATCCCAAAGGTGTTCTATCGTGTTAAGGACTCTGTGCAGACCAGTCAAGCTCCTCCATTCAAAACTCGCTCATCCATGTCTTCATGGACCTTGCTTTGTGCACTGGTCCAGCTAATTTGGTAGAAGGGAGTTATGGTGGGGGGTTGTTTTTCAGGGCTTGGGCTTGGCCCCTTAGTTTCAGTGAAGGGAACTCTTAAGGCATCAGCATACCAAGACATTTTGAACAATTTCATGCCCCCAACTTTGTGGCCCCTTCCTGTTCCAACATGACTGTGCACCATCGCAAAAAGCAAGGTCCATAAAGACATGGATGAGTGAGTTTGGGGTGAAGGAACTTGACTGGCCTGCACAGAGTCCTGACCTCAACCTGATAGAACACCTTTGGAATGATTTAGAGCGGAGACTGCTAGCCAGGCCTTCCTGTCCAACATCAGTGCCCTCACAAATGTGCTTCTGGAAGAATGGTCAAACATTCCCATAGACACACTCCTAAACCTTGTGGACAGCCTTCCCAGAAGAGTTGAAGCTGTTATAGCTGCAAAGGGTGGGCCAACTCAATATTGAACCCTACGGACTAAGACTGGGATGCCATTAAAGTTCATGTGCGTGTAAAGGCAGGTGCCCCAATACTTTTGACACAATATCTATATCTGTATCTAAGACCAACCGTAAAAGAACATAAATACAATTGACTACTAATTAAAAATAATAAAACTATCCTAAATACACCTTCTTTTAAAAAAAAACACTCCAATTATATGGGAAAAAATGGGGGTAGGTTTTTCTTGTTAATTTTTAATTTCCAGCACATTTCACCAAAACAGACCATTAAGTGAAAATTGAGAGTTTTCACTTGAGTGAAAAACTGAGAAATTTACAGTTAAATCGATTTAGCTAAATTTGGCCTCATTTAGTCCTGAACCCCTGACAACTGCCCTAGCAAAGTATGGTCTAAAATATGTTTACTGAGCTGAAAATCTCTGAATCTGCTAATACATTTAACACCCCCCCCCCCGAGGTTGACAATGCTACTGCCTGCTATGCCCCCTGCGCTCATTCCACCAGAGTTGTGTCAGTGTACGAACGGTCAGGGAAGTCAGACAGGTCACTTCCTAGTATCGATGTGCACGATGATGCCACAAGCATTGGCTCAGACCTACGCGTTTCGTCACATCAGACCCACACAAAGGTAAGGTAATTGCGGACTGCGCAGACTGCTGCTAATAGCTGAGGCCGCTGGCGACCTTGTTAATATAGTGAACAGGGCTGGTGGCTGCACCTAGCCACTCAGAGCCCCCGCAGGAATCAGAAGATTCCTGACGCTACAATTTAAACTCTCCATAAAGCTGTAATAAACCCAAAACCAAAAATGGAATATAGCCCAGCTTACCAATCATTAGATGTGGTGGCTGCATTAGTTTTCATTTCTTTGGCTTTCCCCCTCTGTTTTTACCTAATTATCTGGCCAGTAACACACCTGTATTAGTAAGACACAACTCTGGATGAGGTGTACAGAAAAACACTGCGCTAACTAGTGAAAAGGGAGCAGCTACATACAGTGTGACTAAAACAATACAAAGATAATAAGAAAATGTAGAGCATAGTGAACAAACAATGACAAAATGGTGGTGCTGAAATATATTCCAGTCCAGACAAGAAAAAATGAATAGTAAAGTCCTTCAACCCAGTGTAGTAAACCCAAAGTCAATGTACTAAAGAGCAGATGGGTAGGGGGTATAATATCCCACTGTGTATAAACATGGATGCAGTCCCCAAAAAGAATGGTGTTCAAAAGGATGTCAAAAGGCTATGTTAATCCAGAGGGGCAAACCACATCAACCGGAAAATTGCATCAAGGAGAAAGATGGTATGAATGAACTCTTGCCAGATCCAGTGGACTCCCCTGTCAGCGACAGGGAGTCTTAAAGGCAGTGTGCCACCCTGGGCGTATGGAAGGATATCCCGACAGTCAGAACCTCCAGATTGGACTCTGCATGGACTCCTGGGATCACCAGGTAGATTTTCACGGTCAGTGAACCCAATATGGATCCGGAAGATGGATCCCTCATATGGCGGAAGCTAGGCATTCACTCCCATTCCGATAGTATGTGAAAAAAAAAATGTGCTTCCACATAGTGCAGATAAAAGGGGTATTTTTTATTGCTAAAAAAACAGTACAATAAAAAAGTGATCACAGTAAAAACAAAGGGAACATGGAGAGTAGTGTAGTAGACCGACGCGTTTCGACCTAAGGGTCGAAAACCACCCACTGGGCATAAACCATCCACTCCAATTTGCCTATATTTATAGATAAAATAACTGATGAGGACCAATAACAATGGAAAGGAATTGCCTAATATCATTGGACCAATGTGGTCAGATGATCACATACTCATCAACAACCTGTAAATGGGCCAGTCACATAATACATGAGACAGATAGACAGACCTAACCGCCAATCACAGGCCAACGGATGGATGGGCACAGGAAGCACAGCAGGCAGCAGCATTGTCAGTCGGGGGGAGGGGAGTTTTCAATGTATTAGCAAATATAAATACACTAACACATGGAAGACAAACCCCACTTATTACTTTATACTCAGTTACAGCAGTATTTGCTTTCCTTTTTGACATAACGGTTTTGCATGAATAGATAAAGACAGATCGTTTTAGGCACCCCTGTAAGTATTAGATGGTTTGTCTCATCATGTAAACTGATACATTCTGCTAGAGAGCTTGTGCTTTGGAAAAAAACAGCAGAGTTGCTGGCTGGATCACCAGATGAAAATAGCAGAAAGAAAGCCTAAAAAAAAATGAATGCAGCCATCACTTATAAGAATTGGTAAGCTGCAATATAATAAAAATAATAAAATAATAATAATAATAATATATAATAATAAAAACTAAAAATAAATAAATCATTATTTATATTTAATTTATATTTAATTATTATTAGTTTGCTTTTGGGTTTAATACCCCTTTAATAACCGGTGTGAACGTAGCCGTAGGAATAGTGAATCTCCCCAAAGGGCACACAGCAATAAAAACCTGATATGGATTCTAATCCCCCATCACTTTAATTCTAAAGAAAAAAAAAATCTGCCTTTGTGTCTACAGCAAAATGCAGAAAATAACGTTTACTATTATATTATTTTTTATTAAAGTTTTGTAAGTGAGGGAAAGCACACAATGCATGGATGATACAATATCATACGTTGCAGAGTATTTGTCAGCAATATGTAACAAGAAGAGATACAATTATGTAGAACAATAGACATATTTAGAGCAAATTACATATTCAAAGATGTAAGTCAGAGATAGGGGATCGATCAATCACTCACTTTTGTTTGTAGAAGAATGAGTAGAAAAACAGTAAAAATAATCTAACAAGAAACGTAAAGGAAGTTCAATTGCCAGTCTAAGTAGTTATGAAAATTGGGTCAGGAAATGCCAATTAGATGGAACAGTCAGAGTGTGTAAGCCATGTATACCATAAGGAGTGACATTTGATATGTGGTGTCGTGGCCTAGCCGCATGCTGGAGAACATGTCCTCCATGTGCATGGTCTAGTGGTTGGGAACTTTAATTCATTCACGCTGGGTATAGATTGATCCTCCCCCGAGCATCATTACAAAGGATACTATGAGAACGGGGAGGATCCCATGCTCATAGTGTCTCAATCAATCTCAAGGGGCCAACCTATGCCCAACATGAATGAATTAAAGCTGTGTAATGATGGGACACCCCAGGAGGCCTCCAGCTTGGCTCAATCCTGGGCACCCCAGGAGGCTTCCAGCTTGGCTCCACCAATACCAACCAGTAGTCCATTCCATACCTTCCTCAGGCCTCACGGAAATGGCCCCCAACGGCAGCCTCACCCATCACAAGTTTAATTTTCATTAGACGTGCCTATCTTGAGGTTAGCAGAAGAAAGAGGCCATGCAATGAAAGCCTTTTAAGTCTTTATACAAATGTAGTTGATTTACATCTGTACATGCTTTCAGATATCTCAGTTGTAATGGTACATTCCTTGGTTTCAAACAGATAACAGTGCATATGAGAGTTGAGTCATGGAGCGTCCTACTTCCCAAGCCACGGGGTTGTGAATAATCCCATATATACTGTATATACAGTATATAAGGTTCTGTTCTTGGACCTCTCCTATTTTCGATGTACAATGAATAGCCTCCCATGACTTCTAATACTATTTCTATGCTGATGACACCCAAGTCTATCTCTCTACCCCTCAGCTCACTCAATCGTGTCTCCACATGCATCACTAATCTACTAACATACGTATCAGTTTGGATGTCACACCACTAGGGATGAGCCGAACACCCCCCTGTTCGGTTCGCACCAGAACTTGCAAACAGGCAAAAAATTTGTTTGAACACGCGACCATCGTTAAAGTCTATGGGACACGAACATGAATAATCAAAAGTGCTAATTTTAAAGGCTTATATGCAAGTTATTGTCATAAAAAGTGTTTGGGGACCTGGGTCCTGCCCCAGGGGACATGGATCAATGCAAAAAAATTTTAAAAAAGGGCCGTTTTTTCGGGAGCAGTGATTTTAATAATGCTTAAAGTGAAACAATAAAAGTGTAATATTCCTTTAAATTTCGTCCCAGGGAGGTGTCAATAGTATGCCTGTAAAGGGGCACATGTTTCCCGTGTTTAGAACAGTCTGACATCAAAATGCCATTTCAAAAGAAAAAAGTCATTTAAAACTACTGGCGGCTATTAATGAATTGCCGGTCCGACAGTACACATAAAATTTCATTGATAAAAACGGCATGGGAATTCCCCACAGGAATTTTTTTTAAAAAAATTACGTGGGGGGTCCCCCTAAATTCCATACCAGGCCCTTCAGGTCTGGTATGGATATTAAGGGGAACCCCGGCCCAAATTTTTTTTTTTTAAATGGCGTGGGGTCCCCCTCAAAATCTATACCAGACCCTTCAGGTCTGGTATGGATTTTAAGGGGAACCCCGCGCCAAAATAAAAAAAAAATGGCATGGGGTCCCCCCCAAAATCATACTAGACCCTTATCAGAGCACGCAACCTGGCAGGCCGCAGGAAGAGAGGGGGGGGTGAGAGAGCGCCCCCCCTCCTGAACCGTACCAGGCCACATGCCCTTGTGGGGGTCTGCGGGTGGGGGGCTTATCGGAATCTGGAAGCCCCCTTTAACAAGGGGACCCCCGGATCCCGGTCCTCCTCCTGTGTGAAATTGTAAGGGGGTACAAAAGTACCCCTACCATTTCACAAAAAAACTGACAAAAATGTTAAAAATGACAAGAGACAGTTTTTGACAATTCCTTTATTTAAATGCTTCTTCTTTCTCCTATCTTCTATCTTCTTTCTTCTATCTTCTATCTTCTATCTTCCTTCGGTTTCTTCCTCCATCTTCTTCTTCTTCTGGTTCTTCTGGTTCTTCTGGTTCTTCCTCCGGTGTTCTCGTCCGGCATCTTCCTCCGCGGCGCCGGCGTCTTCTTCCCTTCTTTTCCTTGGGCCACTCCGCTTACAAGATGGCACGATGGGAGGCTCCTGCTGTGTGTGCCTCTTCTGATGGTTCTTAAATAACGGGGGGGCCAACCCCCTGCGTCAGAGTGGGTTGGGGTCAGCAGGTGGCCACACCCCCCCGTTATTTAAGATCTGTCAGAGGAGGAGAAGCGTCACACAGCGGGAGCCTCCCATCATGCCATCATGTATGCGGAGTGGCCCGAGGAGAAGAAGGGAAGAAGACGCTGGCGCAGCAGTAGAAGATGCCGGACGAGAGCACTGGAGGAAGAACCAGCAGAACCAGAAGAAGAAGAAGATGGAGGAAGAAACCGAAGGAAGATAGAAGATAGAAGAAAGAAGAAGCATTTAAATAAAGGAATTGTCAAAAACTGTCTCTTGTCATTTTTAACATTTTTGACACTTTTTTGGGAAATGGTAGGGGTACTTTTGTACCCCCTTACCATTTCACACAGGGGGGAGGGCCAGGATCTGGGTGTCCCCTTGTTAAAGGGGGCTTCCAGATTCCGATAAGCCCCCCGCCCGCAGACCCCCACAACCACGGGGCAAGGGTTGTGGGGATGAGGTCCTTGTCCCCATCAGCATGGGGACAAGGTGTTTTGGGGGGCTACCCCAAAGCACCCTCCCAATGTTGAGGGCATGTGGCCTGGTACGGTTCAGGAGGGGGGGTGCTCTCTCGTCCCCCCCCTCTTCCTGCGGCCTGCCAGGTTGTATGCTCGGATAAGGGTCTGGTATGGATTTTTGGGGGACCCCATGCCATTTTTTTTAAAATTTTGGCGCGGGGTTCCCCTTAAAATCCATACCAGACCTTTTGAGGGGGACCCCACGCCATTTTTTTTTTTAAATTTTGGCCGGGGTTCCCTTTAATATCCATACCAGACCTGAAGGGCCTGGTATGGAATTTAGGGGGACCCCCCACGTCATTTTTTTTTTTTTAATTTTGGTTCGGGGTTCCCCTGTGAGGAATTCCCATGCCGTTTTATGATCTTTTATGTGTATTGTCGGACCGGCAATTCATTAACCACTTCAATACCAGGCACTTAGACACCTTCCCGCCCAGACCAATTTTCAGCTTTCAGCGCTGTCGCAATTTGAATGACAATTGCGCGGTCATGCTACACTGTACCCAAACAAATTTTTTATCATTTTGTTCCCACAAATAGAGCTTTCTTTTGGTGGTATTTGATCACCTCTGCGGTTTTTATTTTTTGCGCAACAAATAAAAAAAGACCGAAAATTTTGAAAAAAAACATGTTTTTCTTTGTTTCTGTTAAAACTTTTTGCAAATAAATACGTTTTCTTCTTCAATGACGGGCACTGATATGGCTGCACTGACGGGCACTGATACGGCGGCACTGATGGGCACAGATGAGGTGGCACCGATGAGGTGGCATTGATGAGGTGGCACTGACGGGCACTGATGATGGGCACTGATAGGCGGCACTGATGGGCACTGATAGGTGGCACTGATGGGCACTGATAGGTGGCACTGGTATGCGGCACTGATGGGCACTCATAGGTGGCACGGATGGGCACTTATAGGCGGCACTGATGGGCACTCATAGGTGGCATTGATGGGCACTCGTAGGTGGCATTGATGGTTACTTATGGGTGGCACTGATAGTTGGCACAGATGGGCACGGATGGGCACTGATAGATGGGCACTGATGGGCACGGATGGGCACTGACAGGTGGCATGAATGGACACTGATGGGTGGCACTGATGGCATTGCTTATTTGCAGTGATGCCCCTAAGGGTGGAATTGCTGGGCATCACTGCAACATAATTGTGCCAATCAGTGCCCATTTGTGGGCACTGATTGGCACAGATTTGGCACACTGGGCACATGTGGATGGCCATGGGGTACATACCTGGCCATCCACATGTTACCCCTTCCCTGGTGGTCCTAGTGGCGATCCCTGGTGGTCCAGTGTGGTGATCTGCGGGGGGGCTGCGCTGATAAACAATCAGCGCAGACCCCCCCTGCCAGGAGAGCCGCCGATCGGCTCTCCTCTACTTGCGTCTGTCAGACGTGAGTGAGGAAGAGCCGATCAACGGCTCTTCCTATTGACAGCGTGATCAGCCGTGATTGGACACGGCTGATCACGTGGTAAGGAGCCTCCTCCGGAGGCTTTTTACCAAGATCAGTGGCACACCGCTCCACCGATCGCCGCGATGCGCGCCCCCGGGGGCGCGCTGCGGCATGTTATCCTGCTGGACGTCATATGACGTCCAGTCAGGATAACAGAACCACTTCCCGGACGTCAATCCGCTATAGGGCGGGCGGGAAGTGGTTAATAGCCGCGAGTAGCTTTAAATGACTTTTTTTTCTTTGAAATATCATTTTGCTGTCAGACTGTTCTAAACACGGCAAACATGCGCCACTTTACAGGCATACTATAGACACCCCCCAGGTACGAAATTTAAAGGAATATTACACTTTTATTGTTTCACTTTAAGCATGATTAAAATCAAACACCAGGGTGAAACAAGTAAATTCAAACGTGCCGCCACCATAAGAAAAACCTGCTTACCAGCTGGTAAGCAAAGACAGGCAGATGGCTTATACCCAGCCAGGGCCTTTGCTTGGATTGAAGATCAGCTGATGGACTGAAAGCTGGATGGTTCGATGAGTGCTCAAAACGATCCTGACAATACCCGGCCTTAATCAGAGCCCCAAGACCCAGCCATAAACAGAGGGAAAGAGACTATCCATAGCGTAATATTGTCACTACTCAATAGTTTAATATAAAGTATTACACTTACATATAAAAGTTTAAAACATCGCATAGAAACAGCAGAGCCGGCCGGCTAAAAACAAAATCCCGTCCTCCTAACACGAAAGCGTGGTGACATCAGCACGTATCCTCCTCCAGACGCGTTTCGTCATAAATGAATCGATAACGTCAGTCAGCTTTCAGTCCATCAGCTGATCTTCAATCCAAGCAAAGGCCCTGGCTGGATATAAGCCATCTGCCTGTCTTTGCTTACCAGCTGGTAAGCAGGTTTTTCTTATGGTGGCGACACGTTTGAATTGACTTGATTCACCCTGGTATTTGATTGCAAAGTTCGAACTGTTTATTGATTTATTCACAAGCAATTGTATGGACTTTCCATTTATTAGCGCAGCTTTTCTCCCCTTTCCATATCTCTATTTGTGCTACCACACAATAAGCTGCTGCTTTTTGGACTACATTTTATGATTTTCCAGTTTTTTGTGATGTTTCATTTATTTAACTCAATCTTTTAATGTTTAATATTTTTGACTAAGCGCGTTTTTTTTCCCTTAATGATTAAAATCACTGCTCCCAAAAAAACGGCCATTTTTAAAACTTTTTTTGCATTGATCCATGTCCCCTGGGGCAGGACCCAGGTCCCCAAACACTTTTTATGACAATACCATGCATATAAGCCTTTAAAATTAGCACTTTTGATTTCTCCCATAGACCTTTAAAGGGTGTTCTGCGGCTTTCGAATTTGCCGCGAACACCCCAAATTGTTCGCTGTTCAGCGAACTGGCAAACAGCCGATGTTCAACACGAACATGAGTTCGACTCAAACTCGAAGCTCATCCCTACACACCACTTCCTCAAATTCAATCTATCCAAAACCGAGCTCATAATATTTCCTCCCCCACATGCCTCTTTCCCTGACTTCTCTATCAAGACCGACGGCTCAACTATCAATCCATCCCAGCATGCCAAGGTCCTAGGTGTAATCCTGGACTCTGAACTATCCTTTTGGCCCCACATCCAAATAATGTCCAAAGCTTGCCGTCTCAACCTACGCAACCTCTCCAGAATAAGCTCCTTCCTGTCCCCCCTTCAGTTCATCATGAATGCTGCTGCCAGAGTCATCCACCATACCAACCGCTCAGTGTCTTTTACCCCTCTCTGCCAATTCCTCCACAGGCTTTCTCTCACTCAACAAATTTGATTCAAAATGCTAACAATACCTTGCAAAGCCATCCACAACTCTGCCCCCAGCTACATTACTAACCTAGTTTTGTGGAAGGCCTGGCTTGTTCATTGTTCTATTTAGCTGTTTGCCTGGAGTCCAGCTTTAATCTACACAAGCAACGGTTACATTCTACGGAGTCAAGAGTTAACTTTTTCTCCAGACTCATCTTGGCGATAGCAGCACATCTACTCCTTTACGTCCTGTTTAACCTTCCACAATCTGTATGCCTTATGAAATCAGTTTTCTTTCCCCCCGTCCCCACCGTACTGCAGGGAAAACATAGAATATCAGCTTGATACGAGAAGAGAACTATTACGCTTTCTGACAAATGTATTTGCTCACATTCCTTGACAGGCAAAAGAAGCAAAATTAATGTCCCTGAAAGCAATCTGTTGTATTGGGCAGAGAAAATATTGATAACATTGTACTTATTAATAGCTGGAATTTCCCACGGGGCATCAAGGGGAGTTTATGTCACATGACACACGGGCAAAGAAAATCTCGGCGAGCCTTTTCGGAACATCGGCACAGAATTCTGCATTGTGAAAGGCTTATGTTCTCTGTACAAAAGAAATGGCGGCACAGCAGTCATGGGGTCAGTTCCCACCAGGGAGTCTATCTGTTGGAAGTTTGTGTGGTCAGTCAAGTAGGTGTGGACTCTACCGGGAGCTCCATTTTCATCTAAAAAAAAACGGTTAGGAGGAACATGGTTCCGCTATGGTTTCCTGGATCACTGGGAAAGCTATCCCAATGTGACTCTTGCAGCCATCTTGGGTCAGGCACAGCCTTTTTAATGACCTGGCTCCCAGACTTTACAAGCCTTTTCGTAAAATCGGCACAGAAATCTGCATTGTGAAAGGCTTATGTTCTCTGTACAAAAGAAATGGTGGCACGACAGTCATGGGGTCAGTTCCCACCAGGGAGTCTATCTGTTGGAAGTTTGTGTGGTCATTCAAATAGGTGTGGACTCTACCGGGAGATCCATTTTCATCTAAAAAAAAAAAAATAGTTCAAGGGTCAACGTACTTCTTTGTAGTACATTAACACATCTTAACATGTGTTGTGTTAAGGCAGCCCTTTGAGAGCAAATGGGCTGCCAAGTCAAAACCATTGGTGTATGTGTGGGCAGGTGCAGTCTATGTTCTCTACTACAGGTTACGAGGAACATGGTTCCGCTATGGTTTCCTGGATCACTGGGAAAGCCATCCCAATGGATGCTGCCACCCCAATGTGACTCTGGCAGTCATCTTGGGTCAGGTACAGCCTTTTTTTTTTTTTTTTTGAAAAAAATTTTATTGATGTTTGCATAGTATAAACAGGTACATTGCAGTAATCTCATAGCATGTTAGCTTGTATACATACAAATAGATGCATTTGACTGACCATATATAAGGCGAGAGCAAAACAAAACCATCTTGGAATAATGGGGAGGGGGGGGGGGAAGGGGGATCTGCCAGGCGGATCACTGCTTATGAAAGACTAAGAACTGACCAAGCTAATACCCATAATGATGGGTGCATAACAGTACATCACAATACAACCTCAGGAGTGGAAGCATAGTATAGACAACAATATCTTATAGAGATGCATTACGTTCAAGTAGTGTCAATGTAGACTGTGGGAGTAACCAATGTCAGAGATATGAGAGACATGGAAGTCAAGGGGCTGTGATGGTTTTGTGGCGAATTGTGGCTTATGTAAGCTGGGGGGGTCCTTCTGAGCGGGGTACTTAATTTTAAGGTTGCCCAGAGAATTTGAGATATCTCTTTTCAGGTACCAGTCCGTGTATCGGAATGGGCGCATGACATCTTGCAGAGCCGTCTGAGTGAATGTGGCTTCTATATATTTGCGCCACCTCATGAAGAAGCGCGAAGTAGAGCGAAAGTTGAGTGAAATGGTGTCGAGCCTTTCCATGTAGAAAAGTACCATCATGGCTTTTTCAACTTCGGGTAATGTAGGTGGCGTTGGTGTAATCCAATGGTTCATTATCGTTCTGCGGGCTACTAGAAGGAGTAGTTGTGCCCATTGGGGAATATTCGTAGGTCCTCTGGTTGTTGGAGGATCTGTTTGGGGTGTGTATCCAAATAGGCATAATAATTGATCCCTTGGGATTTGTGCTTTATTGATCCTGTCAATGTGCTCTAAGACAGAGTTCCAAAATGTAGTTATGGCTGTGCAGTCCCAAAGACGGTGCAACAGGGTGGGGCGTGGTACCGAACACCAGGGGCATTTCATTTGATTTGGATTGTCTTTGGTGAAGTAAAAAGGGTAGTATGCTCTATGTATAATTTTGAATTGGGTTTCCCGCCACGTTTCAGATATTGTTAGTTTGCGGACTTGTCTGTATCCTTCAAGTATTTTTTCTGACAGTTCGTCATCTCCTAGGATAACAGACCATTTATGAAATGGTTTGAGGTGGTATTTTGCAGATTGATGTTGGATGAGGTAGGAGTAGAGATTGGTGATGGAATAATCATTTTGCTGTAATACTGTGTCTATGAAGGATTTCTGGAGGGGATCAGATTTGGGTCGATAGCAAGACTTCAAATAGTCGATTAATTGAGAATAAAAGAATACATGTTTTGCTGGTAGGGAGAATTCGCTAGCCAACGACCGGAAAGGTTTGAAGCGCCCCGAGGTGCCCTGGTATATAGAGACTACTTTCGTGAGGCCATTGGATCTCCATTGATCAAACGCTTTGTGCATCGTGGATGGGAGAAACATAGGATTTCCTTGAATGATTAAGTGCCTTGAAATGTTTGAGGGAAGTCCCAGTAGTTTTCGTACTTCTCTCCAGGCAATTACAGTGTCTCTGATAAGTGTATTGGATTTGAGGTGGGGTGAGAGAGCGTTGAGGTTAGAATGAAGGATAGCTGATAATGTGTGAGGTGAGGTCATGGCAGCTTCAAGAGAGGTATTGCAATATTTCGACTTTCCATTCAGCCAATCCAAACCTTGTCGAAGCAAACACGACAGATTATAGAAACGTAAATTGGGCAGACCCGCCCCACCCTCGGACTTCGGGAGACATAGTTTTTGTAGCGCGATACGTGGTTTTTTGCGAGACCAAATAAAAGTAATTAATGCTTTATGTATTTTCTGTACATCTGAATGTTTTAATAATAAAGGTATGGTCTGCATTGGGTAGAGCAGGCGCGCAAACGACACCATTTTGAATAGGTGACATCTCCCAAAGAGCGAGAGGGGGAGGGCCGCCCAAGCTTCCAACTCCTGCACAATCTTAGTTATCAGAGGTGGGTAGTTAAGTACATAGAGAGAGGAGGGTTCACGTCCTATGTGTATGCCTAGATATGTGATATATTGGGTTGTCACTGTAAATGGTGATAGATGTTTCCATTTAGTTGCCAATCGTGGGTGTAGTGGTAGGATCTCGCTTTTATCGAGGTTAATTTTAAAGCCCGAGCTGAGTTGAAAAGCCGCAAATAGTTCACGCAGTTTTTCAAAGTCTGAAAGAGGATCAGTGGAAAACAACAGTATGTCATCTGCGAATAATGCGGATCTGAGAACCTGGTCTCCTATTGTGATTCCGCTGATCCCATCTTGTGCGTTTAGTAGTCTGGAAAGTGGTTCTATGGCCAAGTTGAAAAGTAAGGGGGAGAGTGGGCATCCCTGTCTTGTTCCCTTAGTCAGGGGAATCGAGGCCGACATGAAGTCAGGAGTGACAAGTCGAGCTGTCGGGGAAGCATACATTTGTTGAAGGAAACTCATGATAGGGCCCGTGAAACCGAATTGTTGTAGTACTCGAAATAGCCAGGACAAACTAACGTTGTCGAAAGCTTTTTCGGCATCTAGTGATATAATAGCGACATCTTGGTCTGGATGGGTTTTAGCGTAATGTAACGCCATTAGTACTTTTCGTATATTTAAAGTGGCAGAACGACCCGTAACAAATCCCGATTGAGCTGGGTGTAACAATGAAGGGAGAAGATGTGCTAAGCGCGACGCAACAATTTTAGAGAGGATTTTGACATCTACGTTTATGAGGGATATTGGGCGATAGGAACCTGGCAGTTGGGGGTCTTTTCCTTTTTTAGCTATTAGTTTAATGTGGGCTTGTGTCCCTGTAGGGAGATAAGGCCCCCCACCCCACATGGCTGCATATACGTGCTTTAGGGTGTCTGGGATGAAGTCTTTGGTCATTTTATAAAATTCAGCTGTGTATCCGTCGGGACCCGGGGCTTTATTAGATGACATATTTTTGATCATGCGTCGGATATCGTCGGTTGTGATAGGTGCATTAAGTGCCTCTAGCTGTGCAGTTTGAAGTCTGGGCAGATGTACTTTAGACAGGATGGCTTCCGTAATGGCTGGATCCGTCTGGTCGGCAGCATATAAATCTGTGTAGTATTTACTGATTATGTTACTGATTTCATCAGTAGACGTAGTTATGGATCCATCCGCATTTCTCAAAGTAGAGATGCGGGTGGGTCGTCTCGGTCCTGCACACAGTTTGGCCAGTAGCTTGCCAGCTTTGTTGCCATATCTGTGGAAATGTATTTTAGAGTATGCCAACCTAGCCGCCTCCTGATGTTCTGCCCAAAGATCAAACGTGCACTTAGCTTGTCTCCATGTTCGGATATTATCAGGTGTACGATTTAAAGTTAAGCAGTCATGAGCTGCGCGTAGCGCTTCACTGGCTTGTCGGTATTGTTGTTTAGAGTGTTTTTTGAATTGTGTGGTATATGAAATGATCGTCCCCCTGAGGAAAGCTTTGCCAGCTTCCCAAAAGAGATTAGGTTCGGTAATATGTGCTCCATTGGTGGAGACATAATCGTTCCATGCCGTGGTTAGTGTGTGTTGAAAATCCTGGTTGTCCATCAAGTAGGATGGAAAGCGCCATATGGGCGAAGGAGTTGAAGGTGCCATCTGTGTCATGTGTATAGATATAGGGCTATGGTCTGATATCCTAGCGTCTAAGATCTCTGGTTCGCATAGGGTGTTGATTAGTGCAGGGGAGGCAAAGAAGTAGTCAATGCGCGAAAAGGAGTTGTGTGGGGGTGAGAAAAAAGTGTACTCCCTGTCTGTCGGGTGGTACAGACGCCAGACATCCGCATATTGCATGGAAGCAATAGCTTGTGCCAGTAGAGTAGAGTCAGGCGCTTGCGATGTGAGATTATGTGTTCGGTGGGTGGAATCTTTTGTGCGGTCTGCTAATGTAGACATGACTGAGTTAAAATCTCCACCCACTAAGTGTAGTGTTTCAGGAGCGGAGAGTATCCATTGCACCATGTCTTGGAAGAAGGAGGTGTCTGGCGAGTTAGGAGCATAGATGTTAGTGATAGCCACTTGTTTGTTGCCTATTGTCAGGTGTATGGTCATTTTGCGGCCTGATGAGTCAATCCTAACGTCTCTTAATGTGTGTTTTAGGTTTTTATGTATCAGTATGGCCACACCTGCTTTGCGGCCTATTGCAGGTGATCCATATACCATACCCACCCATAATTTACGTAAGCGGGTTAGATCGCCTGCAGACAGGTGCGTTTCCTGCAGCAGGGCCACATCTGTCTGAAGACGTTTCAGATGTCTAAGTATAGCCATTCGCTTACATGGAGAGCGGAGTCCCTTGACATTCCATGAAGTGAACTTTAAGTGGTTCTCACCAGTTGAAGAGGCCATGTCCGATGTTGAGGAGTGTATTGGGTTGAGGAGATGGAATAAAATCTCCAATCAGACAGTGCATCTGCAATCTGAAGGTGATCTAAGTTTCCTGAGGTTATAAGTATTGAACAGGTGATTACATTTGATGAGTAAACATAACTAAGGATGATAGAGAAGAACAATTTGGCAGAAGGTAAATGGGAAAAACTTTTAACAGGCATTATGGGCTTCACTTTTTTCCACATGAGGTTCGATTACTTTTCATGGCTCCCATCGATCTCCCATTCCACTCTCGGCTGCAGGTGTTGAGCCAGAGGGAGGGGGGGTAAAAGGGCATGGGGGAGGAGATGTTAGTAGATTGGAAGTCCTGGGGACTGAGATTTTACACGAGACATATCCAGTCCTCACCTAGGAGGGCGGCGTCTTTGAGTGATTAAGTTTTGTGAAGTAAAAGCTAGAAACAAGGGGAATCAGAGAAGCGGATCAGCAACTGAAGCCTCAGTGGTGGTTAAACAGCTTAGCCCGTAGACAACACAATTTTTTCAAAGCAATACCACTATATTAAACCGAACAAGTATTGAATAAACGAAAACGTGCCTAAGTATAGCAACATGTTGCAATATTAGCTGTGAGCGTTCATTCAAGTACATAGGGTATAAAAGGTGTAAAAAACAACGTAAGGTGAGGTGAAAGGGAGCATGTGGGGGGAGTAATACTACCCGTCTCCCGGATAGGCGAAACAGCATCTGTCCCTTGTAGGTCATCAGCGGTGTCCCGAACGGTCCTCTTTCTGCGTAGCACGAAGACGCTTGTATGGGGGTTTGGTCGGGCTACGTTGGGGTTTAGCAGACGAAAATGAAGGGGTCTCCGATGTTGTAGCATAGTCCTCCGTTGATTTATTATGTTCCATTTCCGTGTCCAGGGTAGAGATAAATTTTTCCGCTTCGTCCAGCGTGGTGAAAGTGAGTTGTTCTCCATCCTGTGTTTGAACTCGAAGGGTGGCCGGATAGGCCAAGGAAAATCTGAGCTGATGGTTGTATAGAATGGAGCATATTGGAGAAAAAGCCTTGCGCTTATTCATGACCTCTACAGAGTAGTCGGAGAACAGCAGCAGTTTCGCGCCATCTACCGTTAGTGAGCGGGAACGACGGAACTTTTGCATGATGGCATTTTTATCTGCGTAGTTCAGGTACTTGACAATAACATGTCGGGGCTTTACGCGGGTTTCCGTGTATTGTCCAATGCGATGCGCTCTTTCTATTATGCATGGTATGCGGAGGCCCAATTGTTCGGGAATGATCTTTGCACATATATTGGTCAGTTGTTGGGTAGTGATCGATTCAGGAAGTCCTATTATCCTCAAATTGTTTCGTCTCGAACGATTTTCGAGATCATCGAGTTTTTCCCAGATCTCTCTGTGTGTGATGCTCATACGTGCTACTGCAGCAGATGTAGCAGTGGCTTCATCTTCCAGTGAGGAGATTCGTTCCTCTGTGTGTGAGATCCGCTGTGCTTGTGCCTGCACTTCAGCATGGAGCAGCTCTAGCCCCCTGTTTACTGCTGTGTCTACTGTGGCAGCAAGAGTGGGTCCTAGCAGCGCTACAACTGCTTGGGCTATGCCTTCAGGTGATGCAGGGTCAGCAGCTATAGTTACTGGGACTGATGGATGTAAGGTGGGTTGTTGTGGAGGCAGTGGAGGCGGCTGCAGCAGTTCAGCTTGAGAAATCACGGCCGCCATTTTAGCTGCGCCTGTCTCTGTCACTTCAGCCTGTGTCAGTGAGGCGGACGCCGCTCGGGCGTATGATCGCTCCACAAAGCGATCCATATGTGTCCCCTCTGAGCGGTAGTATAAGGGGGGATCTCCCCGAGGCTTATGCCGGGCTTTTAGGCCGATTTTATGAAGAGCGGTGCGGGAGCTGTGGGTTCCTACCTCCTCCTCATATGGCGCCGGAACCGGAAGTCTGTACAGCCTTTTTAATGGCCTGGCTCCCAAGCTTTGGCACGGTTTTGCAAGTGGGTAGAGTAGGGACAGGTACCACGCCTGGTACGGACAGAACTAAGGTTCCTTTGGCACGGTCTTGCAAGTGGGTAGAGTAGGGACAGGTACCACGCTTGGTACGGACAGAACTAAGGTTCCTGATAAGGAGGGAAAGATCAGAGTTTGCAACTTCCCTGGGCATCTGCCTGTTTGGGAACAAGACTTGCAGGCTGCATGCTTTCCCTCTCTACAAACGCTGTCATTGTGGCTACATTTTTCTTTCTACCTGCTGTTGGATCCCTGAGTGTTCCTGGTTGGGCTGCTTTCCCACCGGGTTATTTGTGAACTGTCTCAGCATTATTTCAATACAAGTTCTTTCATTGCACTTGGACTGAGTGTGTTATTGCACCGTGCTGCACCCCACCTACACATGTACTACTTTAGGTGAACTACAATGCATGCTAACACAATGTAATAGTGTGAATGGACCTCTAAACCAACTCTAAATCCAATCACTATAATTTTTAACACGTCAATATATGTAGCACCCCCTGACACTCCAATGGCAGGATAGCACCTCCAGAGGCAAGGTGGGCTAGCATTTCACCCCATGGCTAAAATGTGGGGACCAAAAAAAGATATTGGGTGCCAGTCACTTTTTTTTTCTTTTCAAAGTTTTATTGTAGTACGGTTAAGGAGGTAAGGGTTAGAGGTCCCAAATATCGTAGCAGATCACTTACAGACACTCCAGATCCAGATTAATATCCAGATTCACAGTGTCAGAACCTTTAAGTCAACCCGGCAACACTGTAAGCACGTTCCCAAATTTTAGTGCGTTCTGCAAGTGAGTTACCAGGCCCTTCTGAGACACCAGTTCTTCTTCCTGGTTGTCTTCAGCAAGGGGTTCCCCTGGGTCTCCTACTTGGCCCAACTTTTTTCCAGATCAGTCAGGACAGCTTCAGGACCACCTCTGCACATGTTAGGCCCCAAACCAGGCTATTGGGCCAAACAGCAGAGCTCCATCCAACAGCACTTCCCTAGGCCTCAGCCCAGGGGAAGAGAGTGAGCCCATGGCCTGTTGGCCTGTCCCAAATATTTATACCCCCCCAGCATACACCAGTGGCCTAGAACCTCCTACTGGATTGGCTGTAGAAAATATAAATATTCTTAACGTGGTTTTGTTTGTGAAATCTCAAAATCTCATACTCTGACCAGTGATGCCAGTGATATTTAATGTCGACAGTGAGAAATCACAAGCCAACTTTAACTGCATTCCGTAGCTTAACCTTGGACCTCTTGGACTCTTGGACCAAAGTAGGAATCAGCTTTCTCTAAGACCTGATACCACTTACCACATCACAACCCTAAAACTCTACATACTGAATACAATATTCCAATAAAAGAACGGTACTAATTCCACTTCCTACAGCACCACAATGAAAATTCGCACCCACAAACTCAGCAAAGAGATCTATCTACCTTTTTACTAACTTCTCTGTTTCCTAATTCAAAGGTATCCCCCCATTCTGCAACAAAATAGGTGACAAACACTTATTCACAAAAACCCACACGATGATAACGTGGGAACACGATATAGGCGAATCCTTCAAAGACAATAAATGGTGATCAACCATTTAATACTTATATAAGGCATCCCAATGGGGACTTTTACAAAAACCCATACATAGATGGTACCTCACTCCATACAAACATAAGCCTTTCACAATGCAGAATTCTGTGCCGATGTTCCGAAAAGGCTCGCCGAGATTTTCTTTGCCCGTGTGTCATGTGACATAAACTCCCCTTGATGCCCCGTGGGAAATTCCAGCTATTAATAAGTACAATGTTATCAATATTTTCTCTGCCCAATACAACAGATTGCTTTCAGGGACATTAATTTTCAGGGACATTAATTTCTAACTATATTGTTAGAAGTATTGGGACGCCTGCCTTTACACACACATGAACTTTAATGGCATCCCAGTCTTAGTCCGTAGGGTTCAATATTGAGTTGGCCCATCCTTTGCAGCTATAACAGCTTCAACTCTTCTGGGAAGGTTGTCCACAAGGTTTAGGAGTGTGTCTATGGGAATGTTTGAACGTTCTTCCAGAAGAGTATTTGTGAGGTCAGGCACTGATGTTGGTTGAGAAGACCTGGCTCGCAGTCTTTGCTCTAATTCATCCCAAAGGTGTTCTATCTGGTTGAGATCAGGACAGTCAAGTTCCTCCACCCCAAAGTCACTCATCCATGTCTTTATGGACCTTGCTTTGTGCACTGGTGCAAATCATTTGGTGGAGAGGGGGATTATGGTGTGGGGTTGTTTTACAGGGGTTGGGCTTGGCCACTTAGTTCCAATGAATAGAACTTCTAAGGCGTCAGCATACCAAGACATTTTGGACAATTTCATGCTCCCAACTTTGTGGGAACAGTTTGGGGATGACCCCTTCCTGTTCCCACATGACTGCAGCCAGTGCACAAAGCAAGGTCCATAAAGACATGGATGAGCGAGTTTGGGGTGGAGGAACTTGACTGGCCTGCACAGAGACCTGACCTCAACCCGATAGAATATATTTGGGATGAATTCAAGCAGAGACTGCAAGCCAGGTCTTCCTGTCCAACATCAGTGCCTGACCTCACAAATGCTGTTCTGGAAGAATGGTCAAACATTCCCATAGACACACTCCTAAACCTTGCGGACAGCCTTCCCTGAAGAGTTGAAGCTGTTATAGCTGGTGGGCCAAGTTAATATTGAACCCTACGGACTAAGACTGGGATGTCATTAAAGTTCATGTGTGTGTAAAGGCAGGCGTCCCAATACTTCTAACAATATAGTGTATGTATTTCATTGTTCTATTTAGCTGTTTGCCTGGAGTCCAGCTTTAATCTACGCAAGCAATGGTTACATTCTACGGAGCCAAGAGTTAACTTTTCCTCCAGACTCGTCTTGGCGATAGCGGCACATCTATTCCTTTACGTCCTGTTTAACCTTCCACAATCTGTATGCCTTATGAAATCAGTTTTCTTTCCCCCCGTCCTCACCGTACTGCAGGGAAAACATAGAATATCATATATTTGAATTTCTGTCCATCCATTCCTGAGATATAGACAGCCCTGGCACACAGCACAGCCCTACCTAGTAAGTAGGAGACTGGATTTGTCTGTGATGCAGTTCATTAACACTATAACAAAAAAAGACTAAAGATCAAAAGAGATTCTTCAAAGAGGAACACACAGGTCTTAAAAGGATACAAATAGGTAGGTTTAATAAATACTAAAGATAACAGACAAATTGTGTATGTGAAAATACATTTTCTTCCACCAAAGTATAATAAATAATTCATTCAATAACAGACACACCATCCATATACCCCTCATTCACTCCAGTTTACCTACACTAGCGGCAAATTACCAAAAATCTGTGCACGGACTATATAGAAATAATACACATCTCCTGGATAGATAAATAGGTTATAGGGCAGTCACTGTATCAGAGTGAATGTAGTATATATGTGGCAGATTTCCAGCGTTGCGGCCGTTAGATAGTCAAGGAGCACAGGAATCCTAATATGTTCCTATACAGCGTATATGGCTGGCAGTGCCGTATGTCCTGGTGAGGGGAATATTTTTGAGAGTCTATGATGGCGTTAAATCATATAGGTAGCCGTAGAATGATAACAACAGTTCTGTGGAGTTATTTCTCAAAAATAAAATACAAAGTCGACTGGTCTTACCTGACTATAGTCACCCACTCCGTAGTTGGACAGTGCCTTGAAGGGGGGGATCACTGGATGATCCGGAGATGATATATGTCCCCCCGGTACATTAGTAAAACTGGTGTGACACCGAATTCCAAGACTTGGTCGTAGGATGGAACAGCTTGTAGTACCATGCTGGGCTGTAAATCCACACTGCTCGGTGTACGCTACCAACGGGACAGGCTGAGTTTGCAGCCGTGCGTTACAAGGAGCGGAGTCCAGGTGGGTCAGCTCAAAGCGTAAGTGAGAGTAGTCTTGACCATTAGAAATGTCTTGGATTTTGGTCTTGGGTGATGAAACCTCAAAGGCACTGGTATCTAGCCCAGAATAAAACCTGTGTAGGCTCGCATAGAGAAGCACAGAGACCAGGTTGTAGAAGTGCCAAAAAATCATCCGTGAAACAGAAGTTATGGGAATAACTGCAGGGTGGGGGATGATCAAGAAATTATTTCCAGATGGTTGCTGTATATGTGGGGGTGTCCAGCTGAGGCGTTTCAATCGTTGACCGATTTTCTTCAGAGCTATATGTGTAATAGGTCCTGCACAGCTAAATACCAAAGAGATTGGTTTGATTGGCTACTTGGAGAACCTAACAGACTGCCCACATTTAGGAAATGAACCCTAGGTGCTCAACAAAGCCGTGTATAAAAAACCAAAAAGATATCCCAAACACCCAGGTAACAAACACACACATACAAAACCACACTTGGAACTCTTCCCAGATAAATGCAGGAAAGATGGGTCTTACAAATCTGGAAAAAGCTATCATCACGGTCAAAGTAGATAATAGAACTAAATGCAGAAATAAATATAAAAATAAATATAATGAAGTGGAGCTTGGAACTTGAATAGTACAAATATGACAGTATCAACAAGTTAGTTTTTAAGATGGAGAGGAAGGGACTAAACTGGCTTGAAAAACATTGAAGAATAGTAAATCGGAATCTTATGCCAATATAAAGCCTATCTCCAAATTCAGGAGTCCAAAAACACTGAAAGGTTACATTCATTGTTCAAGCCAGACGGTTGAAGACTTTTGAAAAGATAAATCCACATTTTTTCGTTTGGTATAAAACCTCGATCAAAATCCCCCTGTCTCAAGGGCAAGTTGAGTCTGTAAATACCTTTAAAACATAAACCAGTGGGGTCTCCTCCATGTGAATTTAGAAAATGTAGGGGAAGGGGACGCTCATCGTCTTTTTTTGAGGATCTCTTGGATGTGTTCACCGATTCTGATTTTCAGCTGTCTTTTGGTTTTACCTATATAAATTTTTTTACACGGACAAGTGATCATATATATCACTCGTGTAGTGAAACAGTTGATGAAATCCCTAATTTTGAATTCCTTAAGGCCACCAGATTCAGTGAACACATCAGTCCTCTCCCCATACTTACAAACTGAACACTTTCCACAAGTGAAATTGCCCTTGAGGGGGGGAGATCGGTTAACCAATTTTGGCTAGTAGATCTTAAATATTCGGAATGGGTTAAGATATCGCCTAGATTTCGTGATCTGCGCACAGTCATTCCTGGGCGGTCGCCAACACATTTTCCCAAAATAGGAGCATCAGTCAATATATTCCAGTGCTTAGATAGGACCCTTTTGACGTGATCCCATTGGGTGCCATACCTAGTGATAATTCTTATGGCATTCTGGGAATCTTGTTTTAGATTATTTTTAGAGTTATTATTCAGGAGATCTTCTCGTTTAGTATTGATGGCCCTATGTTTCGCTTTCCTGATGGATTTATGTGAGTAACCCCTCTCTCTGAAGCGTGTGTAAAGTTCGGAAGCTTCTTCATAGAAGTCAACCTTAAAGGAGCAGTACCTTTTAATCCTCAGGAATTGGCCTATAGGAATTCCCTGAAATAAAGAATGGGGGTGATGACTAGACGCCTCCAAGAGGGTGTTGGCAGCCGTCTCCTTGCGGAAAGTTTTGGTTATGAGTCGTTCATTCTGGACACTAAGATTCAGGTCCAGGAAGGAAATAGATTTCGGATCATAAACATATGTGAATCTGAGATTTCTGTCATTAATGTTTATTTCCAGTATAAACCTTTCCAATTCTTGGGGGGTGCCCCCCAAATCATGAAAATATCATGAAAATATCGTCTATGTACCTCAGCCACAGCTTACTGTGGCTGAGGTACAGCGGCGAATTGTAAACAACCTCTTCCTCCCACAAACCAAGGTGTAAACAGGCATATGAGGGTGCCCAGGGTGCTCCCATAGATGTACCTATCTCTTGCTGGAAATAAGAGCCTAAAAACTGAAAACAGTTGTTAGTTAACATAAATTCCACGAGTTCAGTGATGAACTCATTTTGTGCCTGACCTCACAAATGCTGTTCTGGAAGAATGGTCAAACATTCCCATAGACACACTCCTAAACCTTGCAGACAGCCTTCCCAGAAGAGTTGAAGCTGTTATAGCTGGTGGACCAAGTCAATATTGAACCCTACGGACTAAGACTGGGATGTTATTAAAGTTTAAGTGTGTGTAAAGGCATGTGTCCCAATACTTTTGACAATATAGTGTATATGGAAGCTGCTTTACGTGCCAAAATATTTGAATTTCGCCAATCCATTCCTGAGATATAGACAGCCCTGGCACACAGCACAGCCCTACCTAGTAGGTAGGAGACTGGATTTTTCTGTGATGCAGTTCATTAACACTAACAGGTCTTGTCCCCACCCCAGCCTGTGACTGGACAGACAATGAGAAGCAGCAGACTGATGAGCCCATCTCTTGGTCACTCTGTTCTCTCCTTCTATCAGCATGTTCATTGTTAGCACTTGAACACTGCAGCACAACTGAATGGATCCTTGTGATGCTTCTCCCTCTCCCAGTTTAAGTTCTGCTGTGCAGGGACTGCAATCAGATGCTGTTGAGTCAAATGCATGTACTGATTGCATAAAAAAAAAAAAATAACAATAATGATGTATCAATGGATACAGATCTGCATTCATTTGTGTCTTTTATATCTGCATGGAGTTCATCTTTGTGTTTGTCAGCCTGCCGCTCAACAATATCCTCCACACTGATCAGTGTAACCGTGTTAAAAAAAAATATATATATATATTCATTTAAATATATAAATATATAGATATATAGTATATATTTTACATACTCTATGGGTGTTACCTAGATAAAAAAAAAAAAAACACTTTATATACTGTATGGTGTTCCCTAGAAAAAAAATATCTTTTATATATGTTATGGTAATCTCTAGATCAAAAAATGAAATATATTCTATTCGCTTAATGGTTTCACAACACATGAAATTTATTTTATTGGGATTTTATGTGACCAACACAAAGTGGGGATGTCTCTACCAGCTTTGCACATCTAGAGAGGGACATTTTTGCCCATTTTTCTTTGCAGAATATCTCAAGCTCTGTCAGATTGGATGGAGAGCGTCTGTGAACAGCAATTTTCAAGTCTTACCACAGATTCTCAATTGGATTTAGGTCTGGGCTTTGACTGGGCCATTCTAACACATGAATATGCTTTGATCTAAACCATTCCATTGTAGCTCTGGCTGTATGTTTAGGGTCGTTGTTCTGCTGGAAGGTGAACCTCCGCCCCAATCTCAAGTCTTTTGCAGACTCTAACAGGTTTTCTTCTATGATTGCCCTGTATTTGGCTCCATCCATCTTCCCATCAACTCTGACCAGCTTCCCTGTCCCTGCTGAAGAAAAGCATACACACAACAGGATGCTGCCACCACCATGTTTCACAGTGGGGATGGTGTGTTCAGAGTGATGTGCAGTGTTAGTTTTCCACCACACATAGTGTTTTGCTTTTAGGCCAAAAAGTTCAATTTTGGTCTCATCTGACCAGAGCACCTTCTTCCACATGTTTGCTGTGTCCCCCACATGGCTTCTCACAAACTGCAAATGAGACTTCTTATGGCTTTCTTTCAACAATGTCTTTCTTCTTGCCACTATTCCATAAAGACCAGATTTGTGGAGAGCACGACTAATAGTTGTCCTGTGGACAGATTCTCCCACCTGAGCTGTGGATCTCTGCAGCTCCTCCAGAGTTACCATGGACCTCTTGGCTCTTCTCTGATGAATGCTCTCCTTGCCCGGCCTGTCAGTTTAGATGGACAGCCATGTCTTGGTAGGTTTGTAGTTGTGCCATACTCTTTCCATTTTCGGATGATGGATTGAACCGTGCTCTGTGAGATGTCCAAAGCTTGGGATTTTTTTTTTTATAACCTAACCCTGCTTTAAACTTTCCCACAACTTTATCCCTGACCTGTCTGGTGTGTTCCTTGGCCTTCATGATGCTGTTTGTTCACTAAGGTTCCCTAACAAACCTCTAAGGGATTCACAGAACAGCTGTATTTATACTGAGATTAAATTATACACAGGTGGACTCTATTTTTCTAATTAGGTGACTTTTGAAGGCAATTGGTTCCACTAGATCAGGGATATGCAATTAGCGGACCTCCAGCTGTTGTAGAACTACAAGTCCAATGAGGCATAGCAAGACTCTGACAGCCACAAGCATGACACCCAGAGGCAAAGGCACGATGGGACTTGTAGTTTTTTCAACAGCTGGAGGTCCGCTAATTGCAGATCCCTGCACTAGATTTTAGTTAGGGGTATCAGAGTAAAGGGGGCTGAATGCAAATGCACGCCACACTGTTCATATATTTATTTGTATATCATTTATCATTTTCCTTCCACCTCACAATTATGTGCCACTTTGTGTTGGTCTATCACATAAAATCCCAAAAAAACACATTTACGTTTTTGGTTATAACATGACAAAATGTAGAAAATTCCAAGGTGTATGAATACTTTTTCAAGGCACTGTACCTTATGGTGTTTCCTGGAAAAAAAAAAGCATTTTATATTAAAATAATCACGAGATTAAAAAATGAAATATTATTTTTTCTTTACTTTATGGTGTTCCCTGCATAAAAAATATAATATTTTATATAGCAGTGTTTCCTGTAAGGAGTCCTCGGGGTGCTGCTGCAACAGTCCGATCTGAGTGATCCTCGATCCTTCTGTTAGTTCCTGTTCGCTCTGCGTTTGGACAAATGTCTGGACAATGACTGTTCAGACTGAACACTTAGCTCATCCCTACTTACAATTTCAAAGCTGACCTCCAGCCTTTCCTTCAAGTTGTTATAAACATTTTTTTTTCTTTTTTTATAAACTAAAATAACAATCCTGTTGTACTTACCTGCTAAGTGCAAGGTGGATCAGGGTCGCTGAAAGGGGGCCCCAGGTAAGGTGGATCAGGGCCACTGGAAGGGGGTCCCAGGTAAGGTGGATCAGGGCTGATCCACCTTACCTGGGGCCCCCTTCCAGTGGCCCTGATCCACCTTACCTGGGGCCCCCTTCCAGTGGTCCTGATCCACCTTACCTGGGGCCCCCTTCCAGTGGTCCTGATTCACCTTACCTGGGCCCGCTTCCAGTGGCACTAATCCACCTTACCTGGGGCCCCCTTCCAGCAGTCTTGATCCAACTTCCCTGGGGCCCCCTTCCAGCAGTCCTGATCCACCTTACCTGGGGCCCCCTTCCAGCGGCCCTGATCCACCTTACCTGGGGCCCCCTTTCAGCGACCCTGATCCACCTTATCTGGGGCCCCCTTCCAGTGGCCCTGATCCACCTTACCTAGGGCCCCCTTCCAGTGGTATTGATCCACCTTACCCGGGCCCCCTTCCAGTGGCACTGATCCACCTTACCTGGGGCCCCCTTCCAGCAGCCCTGATCCACCTTACCTGAGGCCCCCTTCCAGCGGCCCTGATCCACCTTACCTGGAGCCCCCTTCCAGTGGCCCTGATCCACCTTACCTGGGGCCTCCTTCCAGTGGCCCTGATCCACCTTACCTGGGGGCCCCCTTCCAGCAGCCCTGATCCACCTTTCCCGAGGCCCCCTTCCAGCGGCCCTGATCCACCTTACCTGGGGCCCCTTCCAGTGGCCCTTATACACCTTACCTTAGGCCCCCTTCCAGCAGCCCTGACCCAGCTTACCTGAGGCCCCCTTCCAGCGGCCCTGATCCACCTTACCTGGGGCCCTCTTCCACTGGCCCTGATCCACCTTACCTGGGGCCCCCTTCCAGTGGCCCTGATCCATCTTACCTGGGGCCCCCTTCCAGCGGCCCTGATCCACCTTACCTGGGGGCTCCCTTCCAGTGGCCCTGATCCACCTTACCTGGGGGCCCCCTTCCAGCGGCCCTGATCCACCTTACCTGGGGCCCCCTTCCAGTGGCCCTGATCCACCGTACCTGGAGCCCCCTTCCAGTGGCCCTGATCCACCTTACCTGGGGCCCCCTTCCAGCGACCCTGATCCACCTTACCTGGGGCCCCCTTCCAGTGGCCCTGATCCACCTTACCTGAGGCCCTCTTCCAGCGCTCCAGGTCTCTCTTCTTTGGCGTGTGCAGAAAGTGGCTTTTCCTGGGGGCGCCCATGTGTGCTCGCTCCTGTACCACCCAGTCGACCTCTTTTGACTCAGACTGGGCAATGGCCTTTGATTGATCTGCCCAATGTGGAGAAGCACAGTCTAAATGAAGGTATGTAATGGAAGTGGAAAGGTTTCATCAAAAATTTTCTTTGGCGTGTATAAGATATGGGGAGAACCAGGGAGGGAAAAATATAGGCAGATTAGACGTAAGGTTTAAATAGGAAGTTTTCATGGTCACAGCTGAGCCGAATTCGGTGTAATGTGTCACCTCACACAGAGAGGAAAGGTTATGACGACCTTGCCAAACCCATATTATGCTGCACTGTCTTGCAATAGATGAAGTACATTGTAAGTTCATTTTCTGTGAAGTTCTCTGCTTTTACCTTTGTGCCTTCAAGCACACAGCGCTTTATATACAAATTCAAGTAGAGAAAGAGAGAAAATTAATTTTTTTTTATACCGCAGAAGCTGAAGAATTTGTAAAATGTCTTAAGAGTCAGAAGTGGTAGATTTGAGCCCTGGGACATAACATTATAACGTTTTTTTGCTCATTACGGGAGACTCTGGTCAGTTTTCTCAAAATTTCATTGCAAATCGAAGCCTTTGGTGCCTGGGAGTCTGTCAGTTCACAATGCAAGGCTGTGCTTTTCGTGCCTATATTTTGGGAGGTAGGTCCTCTTTTTAAGTGGAAAGAGTTAGCCTCGGTTCACACCAGAGGCGGCACGACTTGCAGGTCGCCTTACCGAGGCGACCTGCACACGACTGCCGGGGCGACTTGCAAAACGACTTCTGTATAGAAGTCTATGCAAGTCGCCCCAAGTCGCCCCCAAAGTCGTACAGGAACCTTTTTCTAAGTCGGAGCGACTTGCGTCGCTCCGATTAGAATGGTTCCATTGTACTGAACGGGACGCTACTTGTCAGGCGACCTAGGTCGCCTGACAAGTCAACCCAGTGTGAACCGAGGCTAAAGGTGATGTACAGTGCTTTGCAAAAGTATTCACCCCCTTGGCATTTTTCATGTTTTGTTGCCTCACAACCTGGAATTAACATGGATTGTTTGAGGATTTGCATCATTTAATTTACAGAACATGCCCACAACTTTGAAGATGTTTTTTTTATTATTATTATTGTATAGAAAACAACAAATAGGACAAAATAGCAGAAAAAAGTCAATGTGCATAACTATTCACCCCCTTAAAGTCAATACTTTGTAGAGCCACCTTTTGTGGCTATCACAGTTCCAAGTCACTTTGGATAAGTCTCTATGATCTTGCCACATCTTACCACTGGGATTTTTGCCCATTCCTCCTTGCAAAACTGCTCCAGCTCCTTCAAGTTGGATGGTTTGCGCTTGTGAACAGCAATCTTTAAGTCTGACCACAGATTTTTTATTGAATTGAGGTCTGGGCTTTGACTAGGCCATTCCAACACATTTGCATGTTTCCCCTTAAACCACTCAAGTGTTGCTTTAGCAGTGTGTTTGGGGTCATTGTCCTGCTGGAAGGTGAACCTCCGTCCTAGCCTCAAATCACACACAGAGTGGTACAGATTTTGCTCAAGAATATCCCTGTATTTAGCACCATCCATCTTTCCCTCAATTCTGACCAGTTTCCCAGTCCCGACTGCTGAAAAACATCCCCACAGCATGATGCTGCCACCACCTTGTTTCACAGTGGGGATGGTGTTTTTTGGGTGATGTGATGTGTTGGGTTTGCGCCAGACATAGCGTTTTCTTTGATGGCCAAAAAGTTAAATTTTAGTCTCATCAGACCAGAGCACCTTCCTCCATACATTTTGGGAGTCTCCCACATTTCACTAATTATGTGACTTCTGAAGGTAATTGGTTGCACCGGAGCTTTTTATGGGCTTCATAACAAAGGGGGTGAATACATACGCACATGCCAATTATCAGTTTTTTATTTCTGAAAAATAGTTTTATGTATTTATTTTTCTAATTTTACTTCACCAACTTAGACTATTGTGTTCTGATCCATCAGATATAATTCAGATTAAAAAAGCATTGAACTAAAGGCTGTAATGTAACAAAATAGCTAAAAAGCCAAGGGGGTGAATACTTTTGCAAGGCACTGTATAAGGCTACATTCCCATTGGGGATTTTGGCTATTGGGAATTGCAGTGGCAGGAATATTCTGACTCCTGCTACGACTGTGAGCAGGAAAAGTACAGCCACCGGCCCTGTTCACTATAAGCCAGCGATTACCTGCTGGATGCACATTGTTGCGAGTAGCTTTGGCCATCAGCGACCTGTCATTATAGTGAATGGGGCCAGTGGCCGCACTTACCTGCTTACAGCCGTAACAGAAATCAGAAGATTCCTACCTCTTTCATTTGTACTAGTCCAAGGCTCGGTTAACACTGCCGCGACTTGGAATCCAACTTGTGAGACCCAATGTGAAATCTCCATGTGAAATCTCATGTTAGTCAATGAGAGATGTCTTAATTAGCACTACTGAAGTCGCTCCGACTTTAGAAAAGGTTCCTGTATTACTTCACGGCAACTTCTACCCGACTTGTGCCCATAGACTTTAATGGAAGTTGCCTCCTGCTATGTTAAGACTGATCCGACACGAAAGTCGTATGACTTCCAATCCAACTTTGCCCTGCCCCTTCATGTCCGACTTCCATGTGACTTCAATGAACGAGATCCGACTTTGATCCCACCATACCAGGCCCTTTGTCTTTATGAATCTTGAGAATGAACCCCACGCCAAAAAAAGAAAGGTGTGGACCCCCCAAGACCCCCCTAAGACCATATGAGACCCTTATTCAAGCATGCAGTCCGGCAGGTCAGGAATGGGGGGGACAAGCGAGCTTCCCCCGTCCTGGACCATACTGGGTCACTTGCCCTCAACATGGGGGGGGTGGGTGCTTTGGAGCAGGTGCTTTGGGGTGGGGGTGCTATGCACCCCCACCCAAAAGTACCTTGTCCCCATGTTGATGGGGACAAGGACCTCTTTCCGACAACCCTGCACTGTGGTTGTGAGGGTCTGCGGACAGGTGGCTGGACTCGCTCATTGTTGTCTTTATGGACCTTCCTTTGTGCACTGGTGCGCAGTCATGTTGGAATAGTAGAGGTCATCTCCAAACTGTTCCCACTAAGTTGGGAGCATGAAATTGTCCAAATATCTTGGTATGCTGACGCCTTAATAGTTCCCTTCACTGGAACTAAGAGGCCAAGCCCAACCCCTGAAAAACAACTCCACACCATAATCCCTCTTCCACCAAATAATTTGGACCAGTGCACAAAGCAAGGTCCATAAAGTCATGGATGAGCGAGTTTGGGATGAATGAACTTGACTGGCTTGAGTCCTGACCTCAACCCGATAGAACACATTTGGCATGAATTAGTGTGGAGACTGCGAGCCAGGCCTTCTCGTCCAACATCAGTGCCTGACCTCATAAATGCACTTCTGGAATAATGGTTAAACATTTCCATAGACACACTCCTAAATCTTGTGGAAAGTCTTTCCCAGAAGTGTTGAAGCTGTTTTAGCTACAAAGGGTGGGCCAACTCAATAGCTACAAAGGGTGGGCCAACTCAATATTGAACCCTACGGACTAAGACTGGGATGCCATTCAAGGTCATGTGCTTGTAAAGGCATCCCAATACTTTTGGCAATTTAGTGTATATGTAATCATGTTTTTTCACAACCACAGTACATATAAGGGCCTCATCACTTCTGCTTTCCATAATACCTGGCATCATTAGTTCTTTATCAGCAGGTTCGAAAAGATGGCGTCTTGTTTCAAAAGTCAGGCGGTCACTGCGGCAGTTGCAGTTTAAAAAACTGTTTAATCCACAGTTAAAATGGTCCTGTGCCACTTAAATTACAATCTGGAAACAAGACACCCGTCACATTATCATCCTACCGATACATTTTTATACAGATGACAAATGAGGAAGATCTTGACCTGCTGAGTTAGTAGCCAAGAACTGTGGAAGCTTACGAGAAATATCCTGAGCGAATGCAATGTATCAAACCTGCAGCCCTCCGGCACGTAAACCCTCAGACAGTCAGACACATGAGTATGCTGAAACCCAAGACTTTCATCAATGGAAACGTTTAATTTTTCACTGGCAGCAGGAAAGACATTGCTGGGAAAATGGTGATGCTACCGGCAGGCTTCTGAAAAGCTACCATCCAGAGACAAGACAACCAAGACAGTATACCAGATATAATATATTGAGAAGTATCTTGCAAGCCTCTAACTCAGTGGTTGTCAGCTTATGAGCTAAAGGGGGCCTTAAATGTGGCCCTTGACATGACATAGCATAATGTCAATATACAGTAATACAGTATAATATATATATATATATATATATATATATATATATATATATACTGCTCGAAAAAATGAAAGGAACACTTTGAAAACACATCGGATCCCAACGGGGAAAAATATCCTGCTCATTATCTATACTGGTATGGACTGGGTAATGTGTTAGGAACAAAAGGATGCCACATCATTTGATGGAAATGAAAATTATCAACCTACAGAGGGCTGAATTTAAAGACACCCCGAAAATCAAAGTGAAAAAAATGATGCAGCAGGCTAGTCTATTTTGCTGATTTTTCATTGCAGCAACTCAAAATGATCCTCAGTAGTTTGTATGGCCCCCATGTTCTTGTATGCATGTCTGACAACGTCAGGGCATGCTCCTAATGAGACGACATATGGTGTCCTGGGGTATTTCCTCTCAGATCTGGGACCAGGGCATTACTGAGCTCCTGAACAGACTGAGGTGCAACCTGGTGGCGTCGGATGGACCGACACATAATGTCCCAGAGGTGTTCTATTGGATTTAGGTCAGGCGAGCGTTGAGGCCAGGCCATTCAATGGTATCAATTCCTTCAAACTCCTGGAACTTGCTGCTCGTCACATAAGGCCTGGCATTGTCGTGCACTGGGAGGAACCCAGGACCCACTAAACTAGTGTAGGGTCCACGGATTTCATCCCAATACCTAATGGCAGTCAGGTTCCCCTTGTCTAGCCTGTAGAGGGGTCTGTGTGGCCCTCCATGGATATGTCTCCCCAGACCATCACTGACCCACCACCAAACCGGTCATGTTAACTAATGTTACAGGCAGCATAATGTCCTCCACGGCTTCTCCAGACCCTTTCACGTCTGTCACATGTGCTCAGGGTGAATCTGCTCTCATCTGTGAAAAGCACAGGGCACCAGTGGCAGACCTGCCAATTCTGGTGTTCATTGGCAAATGCCAATCTAGCTCCATGGTGCTGGGCAGTGAGCACAGGGCCCAGTAGAGGGCCATCACATGAAATCTATTTTTGATTGTTTGGTCAGAGACCTTCACACCAGTAGCCTGCTGGAGATCATTTTGTAGGGCTCTGGCAGTGCTCATCCTGTTCCTCCTTGCACAATGGAGCAGATACTGTACCCACCATGCTGATGGTTTAAGGACCTTCTACGGCCCTGTCCAGCCCTCCTAGAGTAACTGCCTGTCTCCTGGAATCTCCTCCATGCTCTTGAGACTGTGCACTGCTGGGAAACATAGCAAACGATCTGGCAATGGCACGTATTGCACATCCTGGAGGAGTTGGACTGACTGTGCAACCTCGATAGGGTCCAGGTATCTCCTCATGCTACCAGTAGTAACACCAACCTCTATAGCAGGGATATGCAATTAGCGGACCTCCGGCTGTTGCAGGACTACAAGTCCCATGAGGCATAGCGAGACTCTGACAGCCACAAGCATGACACCCAGAGGCAAAGGCATGATGGGACTTGTAGTTTTGCAAAACAGCTAGAGGTCTGCTAATTGCATATCCCTGCTCTATAGGGTCCAGGTATCTCCTCATGCTACCAGTAGTGACACTGACCCTAGCCAAATGCAAAAATAGTGAAAAACAGTCAGAAAAGATGAGTAGGGAAAACCATTCCTGTTTTGGAGGTCGTCTCATTGTTGCCTATCTAGTGCACCTGTTGTCCATTTCATTAACACCAAAGCAGCTGCAACTGATTAACAACCCCCTCTGTTACTTAACTCACCAGATCATAATCCTAGGAGTTTCATTGACAGGTTTTCAAATGAAGTGTTCCTTTCATTTTTTGATACATAGATACATAGATAGATAGATAGGTAGATAGATAGATAGATAGATAGATAGATAGATAGATAGATAGATAGATAGATAGATAGATAGATAGATAGATAGATAGATAGATAGATAGATAGATAGGTAGATAGATAGATATAGTATATGGATATGTATATATATATTTTTTTTTTTCCCCAAAGGGAAAGGGAGTTTAAGCACCACAGAGAGTGTTATTTATTGCTCATAGGTAAGTGACAATATATTGCTGTGTATTGTTACTTCTCTATGAGCAATAAATAACGCTCTCTGTGGTGCAAGTCCTTCTCTGGTTTGTTTATTGTCGGTAGTTTGTTGGGAGCACACAAGGTTAAGTGCACATACTTTTTGTACTGTCCCATTGTTGTGCTTTCCACCCTTACCAACTATGCAAAAGTTTTCGGCAGGTGTGAGGAAATTCTGTAAGGTAGCAATACTTTAAAACATATATACTTAATTATTTTGTTTTCGCAATTTACAAAATGCAAAGTGAGCGAACAGAAGAAAAATCAAAATCAAATCAATATTTGGTGTGACCACCCTTTGACTTCAAACCAGCATAATTTCTTACACTTGCACACTTTGTACCAGGGATTTTGTAGGATTAGAGCCAGGTGTATGATTAACCAAATTTACCAAGTAAATGAAAAAAGGAAAAAGGTTTGGGACTTTCTATGAGGCCAATTACATGCGCCTCCATCCCCGACAATTGAAGTATATAGGAGCAACGTTTGGGACTTTATATGAAACACGCAGCCAGGGAAGCATCACAGCATAATAATGTCTGGTGGGTATACCATAGACTGTAACCATAAATGTTTGCATAGTAACATAGTACATCCAACATAACTTAGTAAAATAAAGAAACTTTATTCCATAACATGGTACATAATAAATAGTGACATATTGACATAGCAACATGATGGTTTTACAATAATAGCACCGTAGAAACACCAGACTCATTGTTGTGTGCCTCCACAATAAAACATCATTTAAATTGGTAGGATCCAATAGAACATAGTGTTAGTAACAGTTTTGGGATAGGAAAGGAGAGGCATCTAATAACTCAACGCGTTTCGTGGCTGAAGTGCCACTCTTCAGGAGCAGATGCGGTATGGATGTCTATAAACATATTAAAAAAAGGCACCAGTGGGGACGCTCGCCAGCCGGTCACATATTACCTTGTGGACCCTCCGATGTAGAAACATCTGCGCCAGCGCACCAACGCCAATGGTGATGATGTAGTGCACCTGGCGTGGGGAAGGGCATTACGTCGGTGAACCGTGGGGGCACCCGCCCCCCATCCTAGTGACAGAAAGAGAGGACTCCCGGAGCTCATTGCAGCTCCCGGGGCCAAAAGTAAACCCCAGCCGTGCCAACGCCCAGCACACCCATAGCCAAAAAAAGGACATGGAGCATGCATAGAATAGGGAGGGGGGGGAGTGGTAGGGATCCGATATAAACAGCATGTTCATTTAACCACTTAATGTTTACCCCCCTTCCTGACCAGACCATTTTTCTTGCGATACGGCACTGCTTTATTTTAACTGAAAACTGTGTGGTCATGCGACGCTGTACTCAAATTAATTCATATATTTTTTCCCACAAATAGAGCTTTCCTTTGGTGGTATTTGATCACCTCTGGGTTTTTTATTTTTTGCGCTATAAACAAAAAAAGACCGACAATTTTGAAAAAAAACCACAACATTTTGTAATTTTTGCTGTAAAAATTATCCCCCTTTTTTTTTTTAAAAAAGCTATTTTTTTCTCAGTTTAGGCCGATATATATTCCTCTACATATTTTTGTTAATAAAAATCGCAATAAGCGTATATTGATTGGTTTGCGCAATTTAGAAAAAAATATATATTTTTTTACCTTCTGCTATAAAACATATCCAATAAAAAAATATAAAAAAATATAATTTCTTCATCAATTTAGGCCAATATATATTCTGCTACTTATTTTTTGTAAAAAAAAAAAAAAAAAAAATCCCAATAAGTGTATATTGATTGGTTTGTGCAAAATGTATAGCGTCTACAAACTATGGGATAAATTTATGGAATTTTTATTTATTTATTTATTACTAGTAATGGCGGCGATCAGCGACTTCTTATAGTGGAACTGCGACATTGCAGCAGAAAAATCAGACACCTAATTGACACTTTTGACATTTTCCGGGGACCAGTGACACCAATACAGTGATCACTGCTGAAAAATATGCACTGTCACTGTACTAATGACACCGGCAGGGAAGAGGTTAACACCAGGGGCGATCAAAGGGTCAATTGTGTGCCTAGGGAGTGCTTGCTGTGTGTGTGTGTGTGTGTGGGGGAGTGTTTTCACTGTGGGAAGGCAGAGATCCGTGTTCCTGCTTAGCAAGATAACAGCCTTCCCTTGTCACAGAATGGTGATCTGCCTTGTTTACATAGGCAGATCACCATTTTGACTGTCTACCGAAAAGATTGGCGGGTCCCAGCGGACATCGCGTCCACCGGACCCACTGATTGGCTCCCGCTGTGTCCAATCACAGGGGGAGCAGGTCGTCGGCGGGTCGCCAGCGGCACGCACGCATTCCCCAGACCCGCAAAGCGCAGAATCACATACAGGTACGTGATTCTGCCCAGAGCGGTCGCCCCTGCTGCAGTAAATGTGCCTGGGGCGGTCGGCATCTGGTTAAGCTTTGACCATAAAACCTGGAGCTGATTGGTTTGTATGCAGAACTGCACAAGATTTTGCACGCTCCAGTTTTAGTAAATCAACCCCAAGGCAGTTATAAAGCATCAGCAAGGTCTCTACCAGGCAAAGATTTCAAAGCAGACCGGGGGGGAGGGGGGGGGTCACAATGTGCTGTTCAAGCTCTTTTGAAGAAGCACAAAGAATCGGACAACGTTGAGGAAACACAATTGTTTTTTTATGAATAAAGGAATATTATAATGGGTTTCAACAAAATGTATTTCTTTATTTTTTGCAAAACATATGAACTTTTAACTTCAGCTAGACAGCTAGAGCGCCTGAATACTCTTCAACCACATGCCGTCCAGCGCACGCAGATATTCGTCGGCACAATTGCAGCGGTGGGCAAATGGGCGTACAGGTACGTCCCCTATAAGATGTGTGATTGTGGGCGAGCACCCGCCACATGCTCCGTGACCGTGACCGCAGGTCCCGCGGACTCGATGTCCGCCGGTCTCCCAGCGATCGTGTCACGGATCCTCAGAACGGGGAAGTGCCTATGTAAACAAGGCATTTCCCCCCCGTTCTGCCTTGTGACATGACAGGGATCTACTGCTCCCTGTCATTGGGAGCCGTCATGTGAGTTGTAGCCCATCCCCCCCCACAGTTAGAATCACTCCCTAGGACACACTTAACCCCTTGATTGCCCCCTAGTGTTTAGGAAGTGATGTTAGCTAAAGACAGGAAGTTCCATGAGGTACGAATAACAGAGGAGACATTGTCGAAATCGGCAGCTGAGGAGGATTTACGATATGTGGAGCACTTTGTGTGTTTTTTTCTGGTGAATACATTACTCTGCTGAGATTTATGGTGACGTTCCCCGCGGACGCTGTGGTATCCTGTTCCTGCCTGTGAGATCCAGGGCTGGGGTTACAGCCATCTGCTCAGCGTGGTCCCCTGTAATAAGGGACCATCGCTTTCCGGTAAGCGGCAGTGTTTTTCCTGCGGTGGAGGAGGTCTCATCTTTGCACTTGTCACTACAGTGTGAATTTTCACTACCTATCACCTTGGGATTTGCGTTTTAAAACATGGACTATGTTTTATTTATCAATTAATATATATTTGAATTCTCATTTTTCTGCATTTAATATATGGACACTTTTGAACAGAACTTTCCTTACACTTGCACGTTTGTTTGATTACTGTTTCGATTATTTTTAGTTTTGTATTCTGCATCTTAACACTGCATTTAATATACAATTTTATTATTATGTTTTGTGGCACTTAACACTTTGAGTTATACCGCTTTTTTATTAGCGCGACTTTTTGTTTTCTTAGTTCTGATTGGTGTCGTATAACACTTTATAGTTGCAGCTCCACCCATTAACCTAACCGTTAGCGCAGTATCTTACATATACATACCGGGAACTCACTTAGACCAAATTCAGAAAATTTGAATCGATTCGACTTCTCATTCCATTCAAATTCCATTCAAGATCAAATTTGATCTATTCGAAATTCTAATTTTGGAAGATGGATACAAACATTTGTTTAGTTAGATTAGTTGAATTTGTTAGTTTATTCAAGTTCAAATCGATTTGAACTTCCCGAATTCGGTCGAATTGAACTCGGTTCAACTGAATTTAGAAAATTTGAATCGATTCGAATCCCATTCAAAATCAAATTTATTCTATTTGAAATTTGAATTTTGGAAGGTGGTTATGTTCTTTCTATTCCATTCTATTCTTTTCTTTTGTATTTTATTCTATTATTTTATTCTATTTGAAATTCAAATTTTCGGAAGATGGTTATGTTGCTATATTCTTTCTATTCTATTCTTTTTTATATTTATTCTGTTCTATTCTATTCTTTTCTATTTCATTTTCTATTCTATTCTTTTCTTTTCTATTCAAAATACAAATTCTGGAATATGATTCTATTTTTTTTATTTTATTCTATTCTATTGTTTTTTTCTATTCTATTCTTTTCTTTTGTATTTTATTCTATTCTTTTCTTATCTCTTCAAATTCAAATTTATTCTATTCAAAATTAACATTTCGGGAAGATGGCTAGATTGTTATATTCTTTTGTATTCTATTCTTTTCTATTATTTCATTTTCTATTCTATTCGTTTCTTTTCTATTCAACATTCTAATTATGGAAGATGGTTATATTGTTATATTCGTTCTATTCTATTCTTTTTTATATTTATTCTATTTTATTCTATTCTTTTCTATTACTTCATTTTCTATTCTATTCTTTTCTATTCTATTCTTTTCTTTTCTATTTGAAATACAAATTCTGGAATATGGTTACTATTTTATTCTATTCTATTGTTTTTTTCTGTTCTATTCTTTTCTTTTGTATTATATTCTATTCTTTTCTTATCTATTCAAATTCAAATTTATTCTATTCAAAATTCAAATTTATTCTATTCAAAATTCAAATTTCGGGAAGATGGCTATATTGTTATATTCTTTCTATTCTATTCTATAGTTTTTTCTATTTTATTCAATTCTATTTCTTTCTATTTCATTTTCTATTCTATTCTTTTGTATTCTATTCTTTTCTTTTCTATTTGAAATACAAATTCTGGAATATGGTTACTATTTTATTCTATTCTATTGTTTTTTTCTGTTCTATTCTTTTCTTTTGTATTATATTCTATTCTTTTCTTATCTATTCAAATTCAAATTTATTCTATTCAAAATTCAAATTTATTCTATTCAAAATTCAAATTTCGGGAAGATGGCTATATTGTTATATTCTTTCTATTCTATTCTATAGTTTTTTCTATTTTATTCAATTCTATTTTTTTCTATTTCATTTTCTATTCTATTCTTTTGTATTCTATTCTTTTCTTTTCTATTCAAAAATTCAAATTCTGGAAATGGTTGTATTGTTATATTCTTTCTATTCTATTCTTTTTTATATTTATTTTATTTTATTCTATTCTTTTCTATTATTCTCTTTTTTTTATCAGAAATACAAATTCTGGAAGATGGTTATATTGTTACTATTTTATCATATTATATTGTTTTTTCTATTCTATTCTATTCTATTCTATTCTATTCTATTCTATTCTAGTCTATTCTTTTATATTCTATTCAAATTTATTCTATTCAAAATTCGAATTTCGGAATAGGGTTATATTCTTTCTATTTTCTTCTATTCTATTGTTTTCTTCTATTCTATTCTATTATTTTCAATTCTATTCCCTTATTTTCTATTCTATCCCTTTATTTTATTTCCTATTTTTTCTATTCTATTATTTTCTATTCTGTTATATTCTTTTCTACTATATTCCTTTATTTTCTATTCTTTTTTATTATCTTCTAAAACTCAAATTTTATTCAAAAACTAATTAAATTCGATTGGAAAACTGTTCCAATTACAATTTTGTCTGCAAATTTTGTTTTGTTATTTCAGATTTAATTAAATTAATACTATTGTTATTCCAAAAAACAATTGTCCGAATTTCGATTCACAATGAAATGAACCGCACATGTCTATATTAAATGTCTCTCCTGGAAAGTGAGAGGAGATATAGGGGTAGGAGTCGCTCTTCTGACACATTCAGTTATGTGTGTGAGTAAGTTTTAGCTTTCTTTATTGAGCTCTTTAAACAACAGATTGCTACAGCAGGGAAGTCTGGAAAACGTGAAAAATATTGTTATAGTGTTATATTAAATAGTGTTATATTCTTTCTATTCTATTCTATTCTTTTATATCATTTCATTTTCTATTCTATTCTTTTGTATTCTATTCTTTTGTTTTCTATTCAAAATTCTAATTCTGGAAGATGGTTATATTGTTATATTCTTTCTATCCTATTCCTTTTTTATATTTATTCTATTTTATTCTCTTCTTTTTTATTATTTCGTTTTCTATTTATTTCGTTTTCTATCCTATTCTTTTCTATTTGAAATACAAATTCTGGAATATGGTTATATTTTTTCTATTTTATTCTATTCTATTGTTTTCTTTTGTATTATATTCTATTCTTTTCTTATCTATTCAAATTCAAATGTATTCTATTTAAAATTAAAATTTCGGGACGGTGGCTATATTGTTATATTCTTTCTATTCCATTCTATTTTTTTTTTCATTTATGTTATTTCATTTTCTATTCTATTCTTTTGTATTCTATTCTTTCCTTTTCTATTCAAAATTCTAATTCTGGAAGATGGTTATATTGTTATGTTCTTTCTATTCTATTCTTTTTTATATTTATTCTATTTTATTCTAGTCTATTATTTCATTTTCTAATCTCTTCTTTTCTATTATATTATTTTCTTTTCTATTCGAAATTCTGGAAGATGGTTATATTGTTACTATTTTATCATATTATATTGTTTTTTTTTTCTATTCTATTCTTTTCTATTCTAATCTATTCTTTTTTATTCTATTCAAATTTCTTCTATTCAAAATTTTTTTTATTGGAATAGGGTTATATTCTTTCTATTTTATTCTATTCTATTGTTTTTTCTATTCTATTCTATTATTTTCAATTCTATTCCTTTATTTTCTATTCTAATCTTTTTTTCTATTCTATTATTTTCTATTCTGTTATATTCTTTTCTACTATATTCCTTTATTTTCTATTCTTTTTTTTTTTCTTCTAAAATTCGAATTTGATTTGAAAACTATTCAAATTCGATTTGAAAATTATTCCAATTCCAATTTTGTCTGCAAATTTTGTTTTGTTATTTCGGATTCAGTTAAATTCAATACTACTATAATTTGAAAAAAAATAAATGTCGAAATGTACGAATTTTGATTCCGAATGAAACGAACCGCACATGTCTATCTTAAATGTCTCTCCTGGAAAGTGAGAGGAGATATAGGGGTAGGAGTCGCTCTTCTGACACATTCAGTTATGTGTCTGTGTACTGTAAGATTTAGCTTTCTCTATTGAGCTCACAGATATACATCGGCAGAATGGCACAGGCAGGCAAATGGGCGTACCTGTACGTCCCTTTAAATTTGCCACCTATCGGTCGTGCGCTCACCCGCCGCACGCCGCAGAACTGTGCCCGCGGGTCCCGGGAACTCGATGTTTGCCGGCGGCCCGCGATTGCGGTGTGCAGAGGTAGAACGGGGAGATACCTATGTAAACAAGGCATTTCCCCATTCTGCCTTGTGACATGACAGGGAGCAGTGATCGCTGTCATGTCAGTGGAAGCCCATCCCCCCCCTACAGTTAGAATCACTCCTTAGGACACACTTAACCCATTGATCGCCCCCTAGTGGTTAACCCCTTCCCTGCCAGTGTCATTTACACAGTAATCAGTGCATTTTTACAGAACTGATCGCTGTATAAATGACAATGGTCCCAAAATAGTGTCAAAAGTGTCCGATGTGTCCACCATAATGTCGCAGTCATGATAAAAATCGCAGATCTCCTCCAATACTAATAAAAAAATAATAATAAAAATGCCATAAATCTAACCCCTATTTTGTAGACGCGATAATTTTTGCGCGAACCAATCAACATACGCTTATTGCGGTTTTTTTTGTTTTTTTTTTACCAAAAATATGTAGAAGAATACATATCGGCCTAAACTGAGGAAAAAAAGGTGTTTTTTATATACAGTGGGGATGGAACGTATTCAGACCCCCTTACATTTTTCACTCTTTGTTATATTGCAGCCATTTGCTAAAATCATTTAAGTTCATTTTTTTCCTCATTAATGTACACACAGCACCCCATATTGACAGAAAAACACAGAATTGATGACATTTTTGCAGATTTATTAAAAAAGAAAAACTGAAATATCACATGGTCCTAAGTATTCAGACCCTTTGCTCAGTATTTAGGAGAAGCCCCCTTTTGATCTAATACAGCCATGAGTCTTTTTGGGAAAGATGCAACAAGTTTTTCACACCACATACCGCTTAGAATTAAGGCCAAAAAGTTCTATCTTGGTCTCATCAAACCAGAGAATCTTATTTCTCACCATCTTGGAGTCCTTCAGGTGTTTTTTAGCAAACTCCATGCGGGCTTTCATGTGTCTTGCACTGAGGAGAGGCTTCCGTCGGGCCACTCTGCCATAAAGCCCCGACTGGTGGAGGGCTGCAGTGATGGTTGACTTTCTACAACTTTCTCCCATCTCCTTGACTGTATCTCTGGAGCTCAGCCACAGTGATTTTTGGGTTCTTCTTTACCTCTCTCACCAAGGCTCTTCTCCCCCGATAGCTCAGTTTAGCCGGACGGCCAGCTCTAGGAAGGGTTCTGGTCGTCCCAAACGTCTTCCATTTGAGTATTATGGGGGCCACTGTGCTCTTAGGAACCTTAAGTGCAACAGAAATGTTTTTGTAACCTTGGCCAGATCTGTGTCTTGCCACAATTTTTTCTCTGAGCTCTTCAGGCAGTTCCTTTGACCTCATAATTCTCATTTGCTCTGACATGCACTGTGAGCTGTAAGGTCGTATATAGACAGGTGTGTGGCTTTCGTAATCAAGTCCAATCAGTATAATCAAACACAGCTGGACTCAAATGAAGGTGTAGAGCCATCTCAAGGACGATCAGAAGAAATGGACAGCACCTGAGTTAAATATATGAGTGTCACAGCAAAGGGTCTGAATACTTAGGACCATGTGATATTTCAGTTTTTCTTTTTTAATAAATTTGCAAAAATGTCAACAATTCTGTGTTTTTCTGTCAATATGGGGTGCTGTGTGTACATTAATGAGGAAAAAAAATGAACTTAAATGATTTTAGCAAATGGCTGCAATATAACAAAGAGTGAAAAATTTAAGGGGGTCTGAATACTTTTCGTCCCCACTGTATTTTTGGAGGATATTTATTATAGCAAAAAAGTAAAAAATATTGCTTTTTATTTCAAAATTGTCGCTCTTTTTTTGTTTACAGCGCAAAAAATAAAAACCACAGAGGTGATCAAAAGAAAGCTCTATTTGTGGGGGAAAAAAAGAACGTCGATTTTTTGGGTGCAACGTCGCACGACCGCGCAATTGTCAGTTAAAGCGACGCAGTGCCGAATTGCAAAAAAGTGCTCTGGTCAGGAAGGGGGCTGAAGCGGTTAAACAACAGATCGCTACAGCAGGGGGAGTCTGGAAAACATGAAAACTATTTTCACCTGTTGATATGATGCAACATTCCTTATTTAAAATGTATTTAGAAGTTTTAAAAATGTAATCACAAATAAATGTAAATAATATACTAGTGTGTTTAAAAAAGAAACAATAGATGTAAAATGATTGTTTTCAATCCCAACCATAATAAATAAATAAAATATGTCCAAAACCACTATAAAGTGCCAACAGCTCCTCTTCCTTTCTATCTGATAAAGCTGTTTGTTGCTATCATTATGGAGGTAATTAAAATTAGTCGCCAAGCCCTTTCAATCTATTTTCCATTATTTTGCGCACTTATTTACCTCTGACAAGTTGATGATCGTTTTAATAATACATCACTTTGAAGCAAATGTTGTTTTTTCTGGTTACGATAACGGATGCGCGTGACTCGAGGAGACAAAATAATGTCGAAGCGAGCGTAAAGGCGCTCGTGAATTTATTCCGAGCGGGGAACAGCTGACAGGGTGCTGATAAATTCTCGCGTATATGCAAGCTTTATGCCGCTAGTAAGTATGGGTGCAAGAAAACAAGACTATCATGGCAGCCCATTAGCCTTAAAATACTACACAACCGCATTTTTATTAACTGCCAGCCTTCAGAATAGGAAGCAGCTTGTTTCGCAGATTACGGTTTTAGTATTAACCGCTTAACCACTTACCGACCGCCGCACAACGATGTACGTCCAAACTTTGGCGGCGGATATCGATACCCCGGTATCCCCGTTTTCGTGCGGCGGCCGGCTTTCAGATAAAGCGAGATCACTTTTATCGGTGGCGGGAAAGGGGCCCCCCTCCCACCGCGATCCGGTGCCCTCCGCCGCTTACTGGAGCCGTCGGTAGCGGCGGAGGCAATCGCATCCGTCTCCGTCCTGTGTCTGAAGACGAGTGAGGCTAAGATGGCGCCCACTCGTCTCCATGACACTGCTGGGTGGAAGCGCCGTCAAAACGTCACTTCCGTCCACGCCTCTTAAAGGCACATTTTTTCAAATGTCATTTTTCTAAATGACTTTTTTTTTTTTTTTTATTGCATTTTAGTGTAAATATGAGATCTGAGGTCTTTTTGACCCCCCCAGATCTCATATTTAAGAGGTCCTGCCATACTTTTTTCTATTACAAGGGATGTTTACATTCCTTGTAATAGGAATAAAAGTGACACCATTTTTTTTTTTAAAACAGTGTACAAATAAATAAAATATTGTAAAATAAATAATAAAAATAAAAAAAAATGTTAAAACCCCCCCCCGCCCCGACGAGCTCGCGCGCAGAAGCGCCCGCATATGAAAACGGTGGTCAAACCACACATGTGAGGTATCGCAGCGACCGGTAGAGCGAGAGCAATAATTCTAGCCCTAGACCTCCTCTGTACCGCAAAATATGCAACCTGTAGAATTTTTTAAACGTCGCCTATGGAGATTTTTGAGGGTAAAAGTTTGACGCCATTCCATGAGCGGGCGCAATTTTCAAGTGTGACATGTTGGGTATCAATTTACTTGGCGTAATATTATATTTCACAATATAAAAAAAATTGGGCTAACTTTACTGTTATCTTATTTTTTTATTCAAAAAAGTGATTTTTTTCCAAAAAAAGTGCGCTTTTAAGACCGCTGCGCAGATACGGTGCAAAAAAAAGTATTGCAATGACCACCATTTTATTCTCTAGGGTGTTAGAAGAAAAACCATATATAATGTTTGGGGGTTTTAAGTAATTTTCTAGCAGAAAAACCTGTTTTAAACATCTAAAATCCAAAACGAGGCTGGTGCTTAAGTGGATAAGGACCGGAAGAGTTTCCCCCTTAAAGGGGTTGTAAACCCTCGTGTTTTTTTCACCTTAAAGTGGAGTTCCACCCAAAAAAAAAAAAAAAAATTGTCATTAATGTGCACGACAGAAATTAAAAAAAAAAACATTTGGAGATTTTTTTTTTTTTTTTTACTAACCTCTTAATGCCTGTTGCTAGGGGGTCCCTCATAATCTGCCTCCTTACTCTCCTCGGCTCCTGACGTCATTTCCCTCGGTGCCAGAAGGGAGATCAGCTTTGCCTGCCCCCTTCCCTCTAGGCAATCATCTGGGACACAACACAGGTCCCAGATGATTGCACGGCCAGTCAAGGCGCACAGTGTGGCTCGCGCGTGTGCAGTGGGTGCCCGGCTGTGAAGCCACAGCCGGGCGCCCACAGTTACAATGCCGGCGCCGCCGAGCGGAGGGGGGGGAGACAAGCGGTGCTTCGATCCCCCGCATCGCTGGATCCTGGGACAGGTAAGTGTCCGATTATTAAAAGTCAGCAGCTGCAGTATTTGTAGCTGCTGACTTTTAATTTTTTTCTTTTTTTTTAAGCGGAACTCCGCTTTAAGGACCGAGCCTCTTTCTGAGATTTGTTGTTTACAAGTTAAAAACATTTTTTTTTTTTTTTGCTAGAAAATTACTTAGAACCCCCAAACATTATATATTTTTTTTCTAACACCCTAGAGAATAAAATGGCGGTCATTGCAATACTTTCTGTCACACCGTATTTGCGCAGCGGTCTTACAAGCGCACTTTTTTGGGAAAAAATACACTTTTTTTAATTAAAAAATAAGACAACAGTAAAGTTAGCCCAATTTTTTTTTATATTGTGAAAGATAATGTTACACCAAGTACATTGATACCCAACATGTCACGCTTCAAAATTGCGCCCGCTCGTGGAATGGCGACAAACTTTTACCCTTAAAAATCTCCATAGGCGAGGTTTAAAAAATTCTACAGGTTACATGTTTTGAGTTACAGAGGAGGTCTAGGGCTAGAATTATTGCTCTAGCTCTACCGATCATGGCGATACCTCACATGCGTGGTTTGAACACCGTTTTCATATGCGGGCGCTACTCACGTATGTGTTCGCTTCTGCACGCGAGCTCAGCAAGACGGGGCGCATTTAAATTTTTTTTTCTCTTATTTATTTTACCTTTTATTTTTTATTTTTACACTGTTCTTTAAAAAAAAAAAAAAAAAAAATGTCTCACTTTTATTCCTATTACAAGGGATGTAAACATCCCTTGTAATAGAAAAAAAGCATGACAGGACCTTTTAAATATGAGATCTGGGGGTCAAAAAGACCTCAAAACTCATATTTACACTAAAATGAATTAAAAAAAAAAAAAATTGTCATTTTAAAAAAAAAAATGGCCCTTTAAGAGCTATGGGCGGAAGTGATGTTTTGACGTCGCTTCCGCACTGCAATGATATGGAGACGAGTGGGGGCCATCTTCCCCTCACTCATCTCCATGTCAGGCTAGGGAAAGGATCCGATTGCCTCCGCTGCTACTGACGGTATTGACCACTTTAATCTTGAAGCGGACCGCGCTCTGAAAAAGAGGATACCGGGGTTTTGGTAGCTAGCTGCTGCCATAACAACGATAGTCCTCTTCAGAGTACTGACGTATAACGGCGGTGGGCGGTCCGGAAGTGGTTAATACATCCTAACCCCTCTGCGGTTTTTATTTTTTGCACTATAAACAAAAAAAGGCTGACACTTTTAAAAAAAAAAAAACAATATTTCTTACTTTTTGCTATAATAAATATATATATATATATATATATATATATATATATATATATATATATATATATATATATATATATATAAAATGTCTTCACCAGTTTAGGCCGATATGTAAAAAAAAAAATCGCAATAAGCGTATATTGATTGGTTTGCGCAAAAGTTATAGCGTCTACAAAATAGGGGATAGTTTTATGGCATTTTTATTATTATTTTTTTTTTTTACTAGTAATGATGGCGATCAGCGATTTTTAGCGAGACTGCAACATTGCGGCGGACAGGTCAGACACTTTTGACACTTTTTTGGGACCAGTGACATTTATACAGCGATCAGTGCTATAAAATGCACTGATTACTGTATAAATGTCACTGGCAGGGAAGGGGTACTCAAGGGGTCAAAAGTGTTCCCTGGGAGGTGTTTCTAATGGTGGGGTGGGAGGGGACTGACTGGAGGAGGAGGGAGATTGCTGTTCCTAATCACTAGGAACAGACAATCTCACTCTACTCCCCTGTCAGAACGGGGATCTGTCTGTTTATACTGGCAGATCCTTTTTCTGCCTCTCTCTATGGAGCGATTGTGGGTGGCCGCCAGCCCAAGCGCACCGGCTCACCCTGCCGTGCAGCTATAGCTATAAAACGGACCGTCGTACAGCTACGGCGATTCACGGGGACGAGCCGACTCGTCGCAAAAAAAAAAATGTGATTTTGTTTTAAAGCGAAACAAATTATTTCAATTTTACAATTTTATTAATATAATGAATGTTAAGTTTTACAAGTAAACCAGTGATATGGGTGATGCCGATGTTTATAAAATAAAATGTGATGTAGTTTTAAAGGGAAACAAATGATTTTGGATGAAATGTATTTTTGAAATTTTACCAGTAAACCAGTGATATGGGTATGGAAGAGCCCTGGGGCCATCATAAAAAAAACTGAATTCTGACTTTAAAACTCAGAATTCTGACTTTGAATCTCAGAATTCTGACTTTTAATCTCAGAATTCTGACTTTCAAACTCAGAACTAGCAAAATAGCCTTTTTGTTCCTGTTTTTTGAACCAACTTTTTTTTTTTTTTTTTACAATTTTAATAATTTAATGAATTTACATTTTAAAAAGTAAACCAGTGATATGGATGATGCTAATGATGTAAAACAAAAAAAATGTGATGTAGTTTTAAAGGGAAACAAATGATTTTGGATGAAATTTATTTTATTTGCTTATTCTGTCCCTGTTTTTGAACCAACTTTTTTATATATTATTTTTATAATTTTATTAATTTAATGATTTTTTTAATTTTACAAGAAAACCAGAGATATGGGTGATGCTGATGTTGTAAAAAAAAATATTTTATTTGCTTATTCTGTCCCTGTTTTTGAACCAACTTTTTTTTTTTTTTTTTAGTAAACCAATGATATGGGTGATGCTAATGAAGTAAAACAAAAAAAAATGTGATGTAGTTTTAAAGGGAAACAAATGATTTTGGATGAAATGTATGTATTTGCTTATTTTGTCCCTGTTTTTGAACCAACTTTTTTATATATTATTCTTACAATTTTGTTAATTTAATGAATTTTAAATGTTACACGTTAACCAGTGATATGGGTGATGTGGATGTTGTAAAAAAAAAAAAAAGTGATGTAGCTTTAAAGGGAAACTAATGATTTTGGATTACATTTATTTATTTGCTTATTTTGTCCCTGTTTATGAACCAACTTTTTTTTATAAATTATTTTTACAATTTAATTAATTTATTCTTCCTATACAATACTATAGGAAGAACACACTATAAGAGGAAATGTTTGATAAAACATTTGATTTTAATGAATTGGAAATCTTTAAGTTTCAGTTTAATTAATTAGAAATAATTCATTAAAAAAATTACTTGGAAAAAAATTGGAAATACATGTAAATAAATTTATGGAAGAGTTTGTAGAAAAATATAGGTCAGCCATTTAGAAAAAAAATCAGTGCCTCAGTATGTGGGAAGGTGTAAAATGAATGTAAAATAATAACAATTAAGAAAAATAAGCCAAGCACACTATAGGAAGAAGATAAAATGATCTTCATGAATTAGAAATTAATAATGTAATAATTAGTGATACTGTTTAAAAAGTTAATAACAATGTAAAAAAGTGCAGAACACACAATAAGAGGAAATGTTTGCTAAAATTAATTTAAAAAATTGGAAATGCATTAAATTGAATTTATAGAAGAATTTTTAGAAAAATATAGGTAAGCCATATAGAAAATAAATCAGTTTCTCAGTATGTGGAAAGATAATATAAATGTAAAATAACAATAATAAAAATAATAATAAAAATCCAACCACACTATAGGAGGAAGATAAAATGATCTTAATGAATTAGAAATAATTAATGTAATAATTAATTTAATTAGTACTGTTCAAAAAGTTAATAACAATACAATATGCAATATAGATATTTAGTGAATGTGGTAGTAATGAGAAGGAAGAAGGTAATGCATATGCAGGTCTAGAGCAATTTATCAACAAAGCAATAAGATTTTTATTTAGAGAAAGTTATGGAAAAATTGTAGGAATATATATAGGATTATAAAATAATAATAATATTAATAATAAAACTACAAACACACTATAAGATGAAATGTTTGATAAAATTATTTTACTGAATTTAAAGAATGTAAAATAATATTATTATTATTATTATTATTATTACTAGTAGTAGTAGTAGTAGTAGTAGTAGTAGTAGTAGTATGATGATTATTATTATAATCATCATCATCATCATCAATCATAATTATTAATACAAAAATATGAGCACACTATTATGCCCCGTACACACGGTCAGATTTTCCGATGGAAATTGTGTGATAGGACCTTGTTGTCAGAAATTCCGACCGTGTGTAGGCTCCATCACACATTTTCCATCGGAATTTCCGACACACAAAGTTTGAGAGCTTGCTATAAAATTTTCCGACAACAAAATCCGTTGTCGGAAATTCCGATCGTGTGTACACAAATCCGACGCACAAAGTGCCACGCATGCTCAGAATAAATTAAGAGACGAAAGCTATTGGCTACTGCCCCGTTTATAGTCCCGACGTACGTGTTTTACGTCACCGCGTTCAGAACGATCAGATTTTCCGACAATTTTGTGTGACCGTGTGTATGCAAGACAAGTTTGAACCAACATCCATTGGAAAAAATCCATGGATTTTGTGGTCGGAATGTCCGATCAATGTCCGACCGTGTGTACGGGGCATAAGAGGAAATGTTTGATAAAACATTTGATTTTAATTAATTGAAATCTTTAAGTTTAAGTTTAATAAATTAGAAATAATTCATAAAAAAAGACTTTAAAAAAATTGGAACTACATGTAAATACATTTATGGAGGAGTTTGTAGAAAAATATAGGTCAGCCATATAGAAAATAAATCAGTGTCTCAGTATGTGGGAAGGTGTAAAATGAATGTAAAATAATAACAATTAAGAAAAATAATCCAAGCACACTATAAGAAGAAGATAAAATGATCTCCATGAATTAGAAATTAATAATGTAATAATTAGTCTAAGTGATACTGTTTAAAAAGGTAATAACAATGTAAAAAAAGTGCAGAACACACAATAAGAGGTAATGTTTGCTAAAATGACTTTAACAAATTGGAAATACATTGAATTGAATTTATAGAAGAGTTTTTAGAAAAATATAGGTCAGCCATATAGAAAATAAATCAGTTTCTCGGTATGTGGAAAGGTGTAATATACATGTAAAATAATAATAATAATAATAATAATAATAATAATAATAATAATAATAATAATAATAATAATAACAATAATAAAATCCAACCACACTATAGGAGGAAGATAAAATGATCTTAATGAATTAGAAATAATGAATATGATAATTATTTAAATAATACTGTTCAAAAAGTTAATAACAATGCAAAAAAAACAAAAAACAGAACATAATATAGGAGGAAATGTTTGCTAAAATTATTTTATTGAATTATAAATATGTTTAATTTAAAGTAACTTCACTTTTGTTGAATTTTTCAATGCAGGGATTTTAACAAACTTTGTAGCAGATTCCTATCTTTTTGTTATTTTGAAGAAATAGCTGGTTGTTTGCCTGTGTCCATGTGTGTGTGAATCTAATGGGAGTGACTTTATAATTATCATTCAGCTGCTGCACCTGCAGAGCTCTAATGAGGAAAGTGGCAGGGACTGCATTCCTTTAGGCATGATTTCCTTTTAGGAGTATCTCACCAAAAATGACATTTTTGTTGCAGGGGATGCCCAAAATCTGACTTGTGTATTAGTGAAGCCTTCTGGGAAAATCAGTGAGCCAATCATACAAGTAGGAAATTACATATCTGGGGGGGGCGTTCTGCATATCATCTGTGTACAGAACACCTCCAGGTGGCCATATTGCATTTTGCAGAAAATTACGGTGCTGCAGATTAGGAAAGGGAATTTTTAATAACATTCAATTACGATATGACTTAAGTGGCAATTGTATACGCTATGTTACATTTTCTTTATTTTGGTTACCCTTTTTATTTTGGTGATTAACCACTTGCCCCCCTTCCTAACCAGGCCGATTTTCAGCTTTCAGCGCTCCCATGCTTTGAATGACAATTACTCAGTCATGCAACTCTGTACCCAAATGAAATGTGTGTCCTTTTTTTCACACAAATAGAGCTTTCTTTTGGTGGTATTTAATCACCTCTGCATTTTTTATTTGTTGTGCTTTAAATAAAATAAGATTGGACATTTTGTAAAAAAAAATGCATTTCTTTTTGTTTCTGTTAAAAATTTTTGCAAATTATTAATTTTTCTTCATAAATTTTGGCCAAAATGTATACTGTTACATATCTTTGGTAAAAAATAATCCAAATTAGTGGATATTATTTAGTCTGTGTGAAAGTTATCGAGTCTACAAGCTATGGTGCCAATCACTGAAAATTGATTACACCTGGATGTACTGACATACATTTCTTGATACAAGCCAGGACAGTACCAAAACCCCCCGCATGACCCCTTTTTGGAAAGTAGACATTCCAAGGTATTTAGGAAGAGGCATGGTAAGTTTTTTCAAGTTGTAGTTTTTTTTCCCATAACGCTTTGCAAAATTAAGATTTTTTTTGTTCACAAATTTGTCATATTAACAGATTATTTCTCTCACACAGCATATACATGCTTGCAACTAGACCCCAAGACACATTTTGCTAATCCTCCTGAGTACGGCGATACCACATGTGTAGGACTTTTTCAGAGCCGGCCACATAGAGAGGCCCAACATTCAAGGAGCACCGTCAGCTGTTCTAGGAGCATAAATTACACACCTAATTTTCTGACTACCTATTACACTTTTGAAGGCCCTGGAGCACCTGGACAATGGAAATATCCACAAAATTACCCTATTATGGAAAGAAAACCCAATGTATAATCTACGAGGCTTAATGAGTCTTTTGAACATGTCATTTTTTTCCACAAGTTTTTGGAAAATGTGGAAAGAAAATTAGAACCCTAATTTAACGCATTTTTACCGCACTGACGGGTGCTAATGAGGCTATACTGATAGGGTGGCACTGATGCTGATGAGCACTCACTAATGGGCACAAGCCTGGCACTGATGAGCACTAATAGGGCACTGATGAGCACTCACTGATAGCACTGTAGGACAATGATGAGCACTAATAGCACTGATGAACACTCACTGTTGGCACTGTATGGCACTGGTGGCACTAATGTGCACTAATAAGCACTCACTGATTGGCACTTTAGGACACTGATGGCACTGATGAGCACTGTAGTGGCACCATAGGCACTGATGAGCACTGTAGTGGCACTGGAGAGCACTGATGAGCACTTTAGGAGCACTGTAATGGTACTAAGGGAATTATAGGGCACTGAGGGCACTGTAGTGGTACTGATGGCACTGTAGGACACTAATGGCACTGTAGTGGCACCATAGTGTCACAGATCGCATTGTAGTGCACTAATGGCACTTTAGGGCACTGTAGTGGAACTAATGTGGCACTGATGTAGCACTGATGTGGCACTGTATGGCACAGATGGGGCACTGATGAGCACTGTGATGGTACTGTGATGGCACTGTGATGGCACTGGTGGCAGCACTGTGATTGCACTCTAATGGCACTGATGGCACTGTAGGACACACCAAATGCAGCCATCTCACACTGCTGCACTGTATCGCCCTCCTCTCCTCACACGCTGTATCGGTGTAAGGAGAGGAGAGAGCTGAACCGGACATGACGCCATCATTGAACGGAGCGATCATGTGGTAAAGGACTGCTGTGATTGGCCCTTTACCCTGATCCGTGAGGCGCTGGGTCCTGGGGACCCAGTGATCACGGGCACTTCCAGGTGCGTGCCCCAGGAGGACATCAATAGATGCCCTCCAAGAACTAGCCGGCCATGCTTTAGCCATCATTCAGCTATAGCACGGTCGGCAAGTGGTTAACAGCCAAATATCTATAAGATACACCAAAAAGTTTTAAGGAAGCAAAATCTTTGTTCTTCAGTGTTTTTTGCCCTGAAGCCCATGAAGAAAAGAAATACAAAACCACTGTAAATTCTCTTGAAGGTTTCAGCATGATGCTTTTTAATGGAGGAGAAGTTTAAGAGTTTCTAAAGTTTTAATGACAACATTTGAGTGTTCAGCCATGTTCGTTTAGCGCGATATATATTTTGCAGGATAGTTGTTTATTTTTTTGGGGCCAGTCTGCATATCTAGCTTAGTCTGCAATCTCTATAATCAGTTTTGAAGCAGCATTAGTGAGGAAACATTTGCGTACTGAAGAACGGTGGCTTGTTCAGGCACTGAAAGCTAATGGCCAGGATCCATCTCTGTTAGGTTAATAAGGACGAGATGGCAGCAAGGGTGGGAACACACAAGATGTG